>NC_092254.1:2182500-2482500 GCF_036320965.1 Panulirus ornatus | reverse complement strand
ACTTGATAATGAAAGTTAAAGTAATTCGTAAAGAGAGCTGGACTTGCCTTATGTTGGTATCTTAAAGTTGAATAATTGTAGATGCAAGACTCGAATAAACCGAAAAATACTGTTTAACAAACATCACGGTGGCATTAGTGACCGAATGGTTACTATTGAAATTAGTGCATTAAGTTAGATTATATATATATATATATATATATATATATATATATATATATATATATATATATATATATATATATATATATTAATAATAATAAGGCAAGGAAACATTAATTATCCAAATTTGCAAGATATGAAAGAACATTATGGCCAGATATCATGTATCAAAAAATGGATGCCAGTGTCAGAAGAGCACACCTGGCCATACCTTGGGAAGCCAGATACCTCTGATATTGAAGGTGGAGACGTTGTACATCTGGCAACACTGTGGATAGAAAATAGATGGCTTGTCGTACATCTGGTAGTGGTGTCAGGCGCGCTGGCCAAACATGTCGTATATACCCGGCAGCACCCTCCTGGCAAGCCCAGCTTCACTAATTTATCTTACACCTGACACGTCTAAGAACATCTGTAGTGTGGGCAGGGTTTCTGCAGGTGTACCCTACCAGACTGATTGTAGTGGTGGTGTAGGGGGGCCATGCGAGGTACGGCCAAGAGAAGTTTGGGCGGCAGAAAGAGCAACACAATGCAGCTTGGTCCCATATGTTGTCGGTTGCGAGGGTTCAACCATCCGTAGAGGAGGAATGTCCGTTATTACTGAAAACATTTAGTTACGTTTCTAAGTTTCCCCCGTGTAGTTACATATGGTAGTCTGTTAGCTTCGTGGTTCCTCTGGTTTATAAAGAACGTTCTTCTTGGAACAACGGTGGACTTTTATATTTGTAGGTCAGTTGTTGCTGGGTATTAGTGTCTTGCGTCTGCTGTAGGACAGCTGGGAATGTTGCTAGCTCGGGTTACGTGATGAGTAAGGTTGAATTAATAAAGATGGCGTGTTGGGGCTGTATCTTGTGTGTGTGTGTGCCCCCTTGCCTGCATGCTTCCCTGACTCTACCCCCTTCCGCCTACCTCTCTCCCTGCTCCCAACTCCACCCCACCCTGGTTGTCACGCCCCAAGGTAAAGAGGAGGGAGGGATAGAACCTCTCTCTCTCTCTCTCTCTCTCTCTCTCTCTCTCTCTCTCTCTCTCTCTCTCTCTCTCTCTCTCTCTCTCTCTACTCATCGTCTCTTGCCCACGTTTGTTTTCCTCCAGCCCAATCCTTGCCCCCCTTCCCGTCCCTCTGTGTGGTTGTCCATGTCCCTCTCCGTAACACGTGGCGTTGCTCGGTGGGGAAAGGTCAACCCTCCATTTATCCATTAGCTGCAACAGAATGTTGGCACGAACGCCTCGTCGCGTTTTGTGGGAGTTGGCAATCCTCACCTTACCGTAGGGGGGAGGGGGCGAGTTATATAAGGGGCTGAGGATCGCGGAAGGGGAGAGGGGGGGTTATAATGGGGCGGGGCAGAGTAAGGCTTGCTTGCGTATAGTATAGTGGTGGTGGTGTAGAAGTGTCTGTACTGGCTGCCCACCGTGAAATGACATGGGGCAATTAAACTTTGTAAACCATTAAACAAAACCTGAAGACTAGTAAGAGGGGGGGGGGGGGTTGTCAGGCGTTCTGGCCGCGACACGAAACAGCTTGACAGTCGGCAACCCAACCATCATCAGGAGGAGGAGGCAGGCGGCTCTTGAACACTTGGCATCGTGACCCTTGGGTATGATGACCTCTGCCCTGGGAGCTGCTGGGGTCATTCTCAAGACGTCAGTAAAGATGCGTAGTTAATAAAAGCCAAACACCAGCGTCTGACTAATTAACTCGAAGTAGTGTTGGTGCTCTGTGATTAATTGATCCATTAGGTTGTTAGTGAACGTGCCCTGTGTCCCAGTATATAGATAGGACGATCAATGCTGACAGTGTACACTAGTAGTGTATATGACGAACGCTAACTTGTAAACAGTCTGTACGGGACATGATTTGTTAGGATGAGTAAATTTAGATAATTTATTTCCTGTTTGATCTAACTAGATGTCATTCCATTATACCAAGATCGTAATGTCTCGCTCCTCAGGGATTACAACATGGTTTGGACAGTGTTTGTTTCTGTAAGTGTTCAGTTGGTAAGAAAATCAAATGTTCATAAGTTTTGACTTTAAAAAGTGGACGAGAATCATTTATTGTCCATGAATAAACCATTTATGTTGGACGGAGAAAAGTACAACTGGCAGAGAGGGGCAGGTTAGGTTGTAATGAAACCAGTTTGATCCTGGCTAGAGGGGAGGTGTCGCAGTGGTTGTGATAATGCGGCAGTGATATATAACATGATCACGTAGGTTGGCCCCCCTGGCTTGGCATAGTTAGCAGCGTAGATGAATGCATGAAAATAGAGGTGGTTAGGTAACCCCCACACCACACCCCCCTTGTTCAACTCCGGCCTGGGGACCAGATCACATTACTCCATTTTAAAAGTACTTAAAGGAGTTGTGGCAATTCCACGCTGCACCAACACTTGGCACTTCCTGAACAGTTACGCAACTTGGTAGGTAGAATTGAACAGCTCAAACACCATGGACGTATCTTGAGATGGTAGCTTTAAGCATTCGATTACTCAAATCACCAATCAGTAGTTCATCAGTGACCCAAAATAACCATGCAAGGTAGTTCAGCATATGGTAAACTTTTTTATTTCGTATGAGAAATATTTGAACGCTGCAGGTAATGTATTTACTTGATGCGGTGAGTGTACTGGACAGTTTTTCATTGAAGTGACTATTTAGTGAGACTGTATTTATTTACTGTGTATGTATTTAGTGACTGTGTATTTATTTAGCGAGACTGTGTGTGTGTGTGTGTGTATTTAGCGAGAGTATGTGTGGTCTTAGAATTATCATACACACGAAGATGGTGCTCAAGATTTTATTTATTAACTTTTGATAGCTTTAATATACCTGGCGTTAATTAGTAGGCCCAATGCCCTTGATAACCAACCCAACAACAGCCAGCTGTGTTCACTGAGGGTGTTGTAGATGGTTGTAATTTATTTGAGCGACATCCTACCTCACAGATGGTGTTACGAAATGTGCCTATCTGTTACCGATGATAAAATAACATTACGTTTGAAATGGACTTTTATCCGAGGCAGTAGAGGATGTATATACCGTTCACTAGTTTGACCAGCAGAAATACCTGGTTTTGATGACTCAAGCTGTAGGCTAGGTTGGCCGAAATGATCAACTGTGTTGTACTGTCTGCCACCACCCTAACATTAGCCAGTGGGCGTGGCGTTAGGGTGGGCGTGTCTTCTCGTCAAATTGAGTGGCCACTGAGGTGGTGATATTTGAGATGGGCCATAGTGTGGGGCCTCTGTGTGGGTGTTGACAGATCGTGTGACCTTTAATGACCCTGTAAACCATCCTCTCTTGTAGTGACCTGGTTATTTGATGGTTCTGTAATGGACAAGTTCTATTCAAGTTAGTACTTTTGTGGACTTTTCTGAATGGTAAGTTCTAATTGGTTAGACCAAGATTGCTTCGGAATAAGTTGGTTACTGGTTCAGGAACCTACAGATAGGTTGTTATAGTTACAACATGGGAGGTTGTTTAAAACAGATATTCTCTGGAGTAATTTGACCCAAATGATTTTTATAAGGATACTGCTTACGTAATTGCTGGAGTGACTGGAGAACGTGGTTTACTTGGTAATAATAACAACAACAGTTTGTAAACCATCGTGTACGACGATACGACCCGTACTTAGGCATGATGACCCGACCCTTATTGGTCAGACCCTCGTCCCCAAGGGTCATAACCTCTTACCCAATCGGTTGAACTGCCCATTCCTCAAGTGACATTGGTTGTTTGGAAGGTGACGTCCACTGATTGGCGTCCGGTCATTAAAGACTTTCGCTGATTGATTGCGGGTCAACAAGCGACGGCAACCTGATTGGTTGGGGGTCAGCAAGCTACGGCAACCTGATTGGTTTCGGGTCAGCAAGGTACGACAACCTGATTGGTTGCGGGTCAGCAAGCGACGGCAACATGATTGGCTGCGGGTCAACAGTGACGATACCTGATTGGCTGCAGGTCAATAGCGACGGCACTTGATTGGCTATTGTTCTGTGGCGTTGGCAGTTGATTGCCTGTGGTTCTACGGCAGCTGCGTCCAATTAGTAAAGACTCGGGACGTCTTATTGGCTGAGTATGACGTCATGGCATAGCCGCGGGGGAAGGGGGGGGGGTAAGACTTAGGCGGTAACTACCGGTAAGAGTTTTGGCGGGACAATATTTTCGTTTTTTGGTGTATCCCCGAAAATGTTAACCTTGGACACGACCCTCCAGGACGTGAAAGTATTTGATAAAATCGTCTCTTGTACTTCTGACATCTCGGTTAGCTCCAAGCTTATGATATCTTGGGGTTTGAAAGATGGTGGGCAAGTAGCTAGCTGAAGCGTTGAGTACGGTGAAGGGTAAGTAGCGACCAGCTTACGACGGAGGAACAAGGAATGGAACGAAAAGTATCCAATCCAACGCAAAGCTTAACTTGCATCATTCAAGCTTGTTTCCAGTAAAGAAAACTAACTCTACCTGTATGAAGGTAGTATTTAGCTTTACATGTAAGTCAAGGTTGGCTTAAATAGCTTTACAGGATACAGCTTAGCTTTCCGTACTTAAGCTGTGGTTGTTGAGTCGCAGCGTTCGGCCAGGGGCAAGTCCAACCTTGTTGTCGTGTCAGGTTGACCAATCATGGCTCGCGGTATGGACTGATAGGTCTGGGCAGCCAATCTGAGTTCTGGACTCCTTTTTTCCGGGGAATGACTGTTCAGTATTGACAATCAGGTGCGACCAGTCATGTTCGCTCATTTTTCAAGTCTTCCTGATTGGCATTGTCTGTGGGATAGGCAGACTGTTTTTCAGTTGCGGTTTTCGTGTGCGTGCGTGCGTGTGCGCCTTTCATTCTCACTATTTTTTTTTCTAACCCTTGCACAGGTGTTGAAGTTTGTGCAGGTGTTCAGTACAAGACAGCCAACTAGAAAGCTTACTCATCTCTGTGTGGAAGGTAGAGTTGTGGTGTGGGGGACTGGTCAGTGGTTTTTGGTTAGTTGTTTGGTAGTTCATACACACATTTATATATATATAAACCTTTGCGAGCTGCCCAATTTATCGACCCTCTCCAGTGGGGGGAGGGGGGTGGACCGACCGCCAGGACTATGATTCGAACCTATGCGGGCTCGACCCCGGGGGGGGGGGGGGGGGAGGTGGGATCCGTGGATGCGTCATGGTCGGTAACGCTAACTGCTACACACCACGGGGGGTTGGTTTCTAGTCAGTTAGGATAACCAAGGGGTGGGGATCAGACGTTATTGTAAGGGTTGTTAATGGAGGATGGGTGGTTGTGGGTTTGTAGGGAGGGTTGTAGGTGTCTGGGTAAGATAGTGGAGTGGGTTCTAGTGGGGAGGGTGTTGGGGCGGGGAGACGAGCCAGGTAAACAGCTGGGATGAGGGTTGGTAATTGGTGAAGTTGGCGGTGAGCTGGCAGACCTGTTAGCTGCCATGCCTCTCCTCAGCTCTCCTTTCCTTCACAGTAGTTTTCATTCTCGACAGTTTTAGCCCCTTTTTCTCCTTCCCCATCTTTTGGTTTACTCTTCTTTCCACCCTTCCCTCTTTTGGCTTTTTCTTGACCCCAGAGCTTTATCTTCCTTGTGCCGCCACTCACACACACCACCTCCCCCTCTCCTGGTTGTGTGTATAAGTTCCCTGCGGGTGCCCCCACATTGTGGCACAGTGAACTAGAGAGAGAGAGAGAGAGAGTCGGCCATAGTTATCCAGTCACATTCCAGTCATTCCATTTTGTGTTTTTTGTCTCCTTGGGTTAGGTGTAGGCTGGTCGCCCCATATTCCTCACAAGGGGAGGAGACCTGTTGATAGTGTGGCTGCCCTGTACTGCTAAGAGTCTGCCATGGATAACGTCACGGCGAAGCTTTGTGTTAGTAAGCTTTGTGCTGTACAGCGTTAGATTTATATAGGTAATTGAAAACTTTCAGTAAGAGCACTAAAGTACAGAATCATGACCTGACCTTTGACCTCACCCTTAAGGGACAGGATAGTTATTTTTTTTTTCCTAGAATAAACTTAATGGATCTTTTCTTTCATACTATTCGCCATTTCCCGCATTAGCGAGGTAGCGTTAAGAACAGAGGACTGGGCCTTTTAGGGAATATCCTCACCAGGCCCCCTTCTCTGTTCCTTCTTTTGGAAAATAAAAAAGAAAAAAAAATTGAGAGGGGAGGATTTCCAGCCCCCCGCTCCCTTCCCTTTTAGTCGCCTTCTACGACACGCAGGGAATACGTGGGAAGTATTCTTTCTCCCCTATCCCCAGGGATAAACTTAATGGATATATGCCCTTAATGTAAGGGGATGGGGGGGTTGAACCCCCCCCCCCCGTACAGATAGGGGGCCATGTGTTGGTAGCGGTGACCATAACCCATGGGGCTAATGGGGTTGTCCTGAGGTTATCACTATCTTCGTTATAGAAAACATTGGAAGGCAAACATTGGCACATTCCCCTGGGCAAGTGTTTGGCGCCAGTTTTTATCGATTATGTAATTGAACGGAATTACGGTAATGGGACGATTACATTGCAGGTCACCATGATGATGGTAATGCCTGCAGGAAGCAATGGTAAGTGTTGTGATAACTTAGACAAGTGGGGAAAACAAAATGCGTGGGACTTCTGCCAGGATGCACACCCCCCCTCCCAACCCCTGACGTCTGTTAATGTATCTGCAAATATCTTGAAAAAAAGTTGACAGCCTTGTATTAACTCTTGGCTGGTGGTGGTGTTGGAGTACATCTGCAGGGGGGCGGGAAAAATTATTTTTTGAGCTGGATATGACCGGTAAGAAACCGGTTTGTGGTGTGACGTGGACCCCTTGTGTGGCGGCAGTGGCCAGCCTTCCTGTTTACGTTGAGAGAGGACCAGTAGACAATGTGTCTGTGGTTCATATAGTGATGTACACAAGTGCTTGGACCAAGTGACTGTGTGTGTGTGTCCTTGGGTGTGAAATGTCATCGCGGGTACACCAGTGATCATTGGGTAGAGTGATTGCGTCACAGCCGTTGGACCAATGAACAGTCGTGCCTGCCTGTGCGTCATGGTAGGTAGGGCTGGAGCAAAGCAGGTGTCCTTGGTGTTATGACTTCGGTGGCGAGGTGGGCGGCACAGGATTTAATTACCGGGACAGCAGTTGACGACAGTGTTATGTTGCCTGTAACAGGGTCAGTCTGTGGATTTTTTTTTTCTTGTTTTGCCATTGGGTCTGCCAGTTGATGGCCCATTATACAGAACACCTGTATTGACACCACCTCACCAAGCATCGATTTGAATTGGCGAAATGTTTTTACTTCGTGAATCCATATTCATTTAGTGTCAACTAATGAACACTGGAAAATAGGTTTTGAATCTACAGTTTTGTCATCTGTATTCGTGTGCTATAAAGCTATTAATGACAAACATTAATAACTTGCATGTATGTACACACGGGTGGCAGGTTGTATGTATATACTCGTCTTCGGAGATTGCGATGATAATTTGTGTATACCGGTGATGGGTTCTGGTCGGTGATTATTAAGACCTTACTGGTATTTGGCTCTTGACACACTACTTAAGCGTTATGTTAGTCGTTTTAAGATCATTTTCTTTTGTGCAGTGGTTAGGGAGAGCCACTATTGTGGTGGTTATGAGGGCAGGCTAGGCTAGGAAAGATAACCCAAGACGATTGACTGTTTCTGGTGGAGAACCGTCTTGTTCCCTGAAACCTTCAGCCTCACTTTAGGAGGCAGGAACCCACAGTTCACACCGAGGCAGAGGCCTCGCTCCGCTGTCCATCTGGAGTGGGGGAGCCTTGCTCACTACAGAGCACCTATTGCATGTGGACGACCCCCCCCAACCCCATACCCCCCAATTGACCTTGGATATGCCTGTAGGCGGTTGCACCTCGGCCTTGTGGGAACCCTCCCCCCAGTACCCCATCCCCGATCCCTCCTCCCTCCCTTTAGCAAGTCAATCTTCAGGGGGTCCCCCCCCCCCCCTTCCCATTCCTGTTATTGTTGCGCCTCCCACGCTGCCTCCTCGGGACGGTAGTGGTCGAACACTTCCAGGAAGAGAGAGCAAGGGTGTCGAACCTGACCTATAAAGCTTCGAACACCCGTGATTCATGTGTAGTTTACTCAAGTATGTCGTATTTATATTGACAGGTTAATCTGCAGTTCTCGGATATTTGATGTTTGCATGGGACGTGCATATTTTAAGGTTTGTTTCCATATTCTGTGCTAAGTTCACCCATGCGCTGTGGTTTAGGGAGTTGCCTACAGTGTCAGAAGTCTTTATTGTGCGCGCAGTGGCGTCAAGTGGTGCGCAGTATGCTGGGTCGTATGTGCGCAGCTGGGGGGATCAGGTTAGGTAATTGGTCAACGTTCACATTGGGACGTGCGCAGACTGCGGATGACCACCCAGGATCTATAAGCGCATACTTCGATCCTGAGGTGCGCAGTTGCTCACCTTTTCAGAGATATTTTTCTCAGCCAAGGGCGGTTGTAGGCAGCGATGGTGTCGGTATTGAAGTCTTCGTGTTCGTTTAATTCCTTGGTTGGTTGGTTGGGCTTTGTCTCCCGCCTGCCAGTGTGAATTAATGCCTTCAACGTTCTTCTAACCACGAATATAAAAATGTTTTTCATAAGTAATAATATATAACACACATAGTGTATTGCGCATGTATTTTGTATCAGTTCTTGAATTTTATTGGGAAACTTCATAGTTAAAACTGAGATCTGAAATCAAATTGTAATATTTTTATTGAACGTTTATTTTCGGTACGTGTACATGAAGCTGACTGTGTTGATATCCATGTTAGAAAATGGCTGATTCTTGTGGGTTCCTGTCGGCGTTGCTCGAGGGTAAGCCTAGCGTAGCATTTACCGTAATGATGCTAGCGATTAAGTTGGAAAATGCGTTGTGGAGTTCGGCTATTTTTGGTTCGTGTGTTGTGCAATGATTAGGAAATGGCAGTGTTGTGCAGCCTTAGGGTAGTCGGTAGGGCATGCAGCAGTGTTCCATGACCCTATCGTAACACCGAGGAGTTGGATGAAATTTTTAAGAAAATTGGTGAACGAGAAATTAGCTGTAGTTAGTTTGGGGACACTGAGGAATGAATTATTAGAGTACGCTACTGATGTTCTGCGTTATGTTCTGGCCAAGAAAGTTTAACATAATTTGAGAGCGTTGTTAGTTGTGGCAATTGGCCTAACCTGACTGATGATTTTGTACACCGCCATGTGTGTGATTACCAAAATGTCTTGAGTGCTTACATGAAAAATGAGCTTGATTTAGATATTTTGCTGGATGCTTTCAGATTTATTTTGATTCGTTCCATAGAAAGGCATGTGAAATGCTGATCATATCCATAAGTGTAATTGATCTTATTCGCTGTTCCTCCAAACCCTTTTGCCCAATTCCTCCTCCCTTCGCCTCATAAGGAAAGGTAAATTGGAGAAAAGGGTGCTTCTTCCCTTGATATTTTGAATGGGTTATTAATATAGGCAGCTCTGTTACTATCACAGTATTTATATAGTTTTTACATTTCTGCTTTTAATGATTTGATGGAAAGAATTTGATTTAATAAAGTGGCTCTTGGATTTTCTGATTTGTAAATTGAATGACCATGAAGATCCTCTGTATATCTTCCTTGCTTGGTTTGCTGGCAGCTGTACATTTTGCAGGTCGTCCTTGGTTTCTTACACCACCACCCTCGCCAACCTTTTAGAAACAGTTGGCCTCAACAGGTCTTTGAACGATCTTTCACTACGTTTCCATAATTGCGAATGTTTCTTGCGGGATTGGGTTGGGGAGAGGGCATCAGGCCTGGCTGGCGTAGGTTCCTGTCTTTAAGAAAACTTTGAAGTATGGCCGTGGGCTACGGGTAGGTCATTGTTTTGGAATGTTAGATTTGGAGATCAGTCTGTCGAGTGTTTTGAGTTGTTACACGGATATAAGAGCGTTCAGGAGAAATGGGGAAGTACGGATAAGTTTGGAAGGGATTCTGTGTTGTGTAGAGACATGCAAGTTATGATTGTGTGGGTTGAAGTACACAGAGAACCAACAGTTTTGTTTGTTTTAGAAGTCTTCACAGAATTGTAAGGGAACGCGCTGGTATACGTTGGTTTGGAGAAGAATGATGGGAAGGCGAGTTTAATGCTGGGGAGGTTTAGCCAGGAAGTTGAAAGAGAAGTTCGACATCGGTGATGGTAAAAGTCGGGACAAATCAGTTTTTTTTTTTTTTAAGAAGAGATTGTGCGTGGTAGGTATTTCATGTACCCAAGGTAATGTTCTCACAAGATGGTGGGGTATATGGCGGTACTTTCCAGGAAAGACATGAAGAATATGGAAGTTGCCATCTCAAGTTTTTAAAGATCTAAGATAGCTGCAAAAGAAAAAAAAAAAAAAGGTTAAGGGGATATAGAATAAGGTAAATTCAATCTTCAGTAAAATTGTTAGGTCATAGACAAAAAGACGATCAGCCAGCAATACAACTGGTATTTGGATTATAAAAAGTAAGGAGTCAGATGGTGTTGGTGCAGTGTTGCAAGTTAGGTAATACAAGAACCCGCCTCTGTTAGCTTGCCAGAAATACCTAGCCTATGTTTATCCAGGTCCTGGCTCGGACTACTTCCGTGGATATTTCCACTATAGGGCTAGAGTGTGGCGGGGAATAGTTTAAAATTTGTATCTAGTCGCGTATTGGTAGTCCATGGACGATTACTGCAGGCATTAGCAGCACTGCAGTTGACCTTGGTTGGCCGTTACGTATCCCAGGGTGAGGTTTACCAGTAGTGGAGGGCGTCCTGTGAATGAGAATGTTGCTCAGTTTATGTAAGTACACTAAGATGGACGCGGGACAACGGTATGTTCCGTGTCCTTTGTGTAAAACAAATCTTGAAGCAACACTGAAAATTTTTTTTTCACATGTATCTAGAGAGGGTTACTACTAAGAAAAAATCTAACGAACGCATTTAAGATAAGCTAGCATATATATATATATATATATATATATATATATATATATATATATATATATATATATGTTTCCTTGCGCTACCTCGCAATACGCGGGAGACAGCGACAAAGTATAAAAAAAAAAAAAAAAAATATATATATATATATATATATATATATATATATATATATATATATATATATATATATATATTAATAATAATAATTGGAGTCTTGCGGCTTTGTCTTGTTGCCATATGGTTGCCTTGCATAGAACGTTATTTACGTATGTAGGTGAGGTGCTGCAGGCTGGTAAGCTGGGACCGTAGGTGGTTTGACTAGCGTGTTGTGCTGGGGCAAGGTGGGGGGGGGGGGGGGGACGAGGTTATTGGGAACGAATGGTGGGGGGACTTCGGAGGTTGTGCGGCGTTGGCTTCCTGGTTGTAAGGCTAGTTAATGTCTATCCTCCATGGTCGTTGACAGGGTCTTTTTAGCATTTCAGTTCTTAGGCTAGTCTGTTCTAGCAAAAGGTAGGGGTAACGCGTAGCGCTTACCACAGGGAAACTTCGAGTTCCGTAGAACAGAGAGATTGGTGCTACCAGGTGGCTTAAATGTTTATAGAGATTGTATATTTGTGTACTGGATGCCAGTACTCGATGTTGATGTGGCTGAAAGAAAACAGTAACTTGGGCCATAGGAATGAAATTTGACAGCCATGATGTACTATCCGACTGCAAGCAGCCGGCACAAGCTAGTAGTATACCTCCCTGGTTTGTGCCGAGATAGAGAGTTTAAAGGGTAAGAAGAAAAACATTGTAAGCCCGTTAATCGTAGTTTAATATATATTAAATATACTTTTTTATATTTGCTTTGTCGCTGTCTCCCGCGTTTGCGAGGTAGCGCAAGGAAACAGACGAAAGAAATGGCCCAACCCACCCACATACACATATACGTACACGTCCACACACGCAAATATACATACCTATACATCTCAATGTACACATATATATAGACATATACACATGTACATAATTCATACTGTCTGCCTTTATTCCCATCGCCACCTCGCCTCACATGGAATAACATCCCCCTCATGTGCGCGAGGTAGAGCTATGAAGTGAAGTGTTTTTGATATCTGGGAGTGGATCTGGCAGCGGATGGAACCATGGAAGCGGAAGTGGATCATAGGGTGGGGGAGGGGGCGAAAATTCTGAGAGCCTTGAAGAATGTTTGGAAGTCGAGAACATTATCTCGGAAAGCAAAAATGGGTATGTTTGAAGGAATAGTGGTTCCAACAATGTTGTATGGTTGCGAGTCGTGGACTATGGATAGAGTTGTGCGCAGGAGGATGGATGTGCTGGAAATGAGATGTTTGAGGACAATGTGTGGTGTGAGGTGGTTTGATCGAGTAAGTAACGTAAGGGTAAGAGAGATGTGTGGAAATAAAAAGAGCGTGGTTGAGAGAGCAGAAGAGGGTGTTTTGAAATGGTTTGGTCACATGGAGAGAATGAGTGAGGAAAGATTGACCAAGAGGATATATGTGTCGGAGGTGGAGGGAACGAGGAGAAGAGGGAGACCAAATTGGAGGTGGAAAGATGGAGTGAAAAAGATTGTGTGATCGGGGCCTGAACATGCAGGAGGGTGAAAGGAGGGCAAAGAATAGAGTGAATTGGAGCGATGTGGTATACCGGGGTTGACGTGCTGTCAGTGGATTGAATCAAGGCATGTGTATGGGGGTGGGTTGGGCCATTTCTTTCGTCTGTTTCCTTGCGCTACCTCGCAAACGCGG
This sequence comes from Panulirus ornatus, assembly GCF_036320965.1. Classification (NCBI taxonomy): domain Eukaryota; kingdom Metazoa; phylum Arthropoda; class Malacostraca; order Decapoda; family Palinuridae; genus Panulirus; species Panulirus ornatus. Next base: position 2,469,626 of record NC_092254.1, on the reverse strand, counting down.
GAGACAGCGGAAAATATATATATATATATATATATATATATATATATATATGTGTGTGTGTGTATATATAATCGGTAGTTTATATTGTACCTGTTTATATATTCCCTGTAGTCAAATAGAATATTTAATACAAGGTATTTCATGTTTCAAGACATGTAATTTTAAAACATGCTCGTATGGTTTAACAGCCCCTTAGGACGTAGAACAATGAGCGTATGGGTAATAGGGCAGTTCATTTCACTAATTGACCTAGTGCTAAACAGATAAAGTTTGTAGGTTACTGTGAATAAACCTAGAAATAAAGGAATAAAGTTTGTCTGGTATTCAGTATGGTATTCCCAAATTAAAGTCACTGGTAAATGTGAAAGGAGTTTAACTACTGCACGAGTGCTGGCAAGTACCACATTTTGTTGCTGTGGGGCGCCATTGAACTATTTTCAATATTAATATTATCTTCAGTGACAAGCCCATGTTAACAAACTCGAGCAAGTTTCTTGCATAGCGTCAACTAACATTTTAATGTGGAATACAGCTCTGTCTCGTGTTATCAGTAATGTCAGGATAACTGGTAGCTGAGCGGGTCATGATTCTTAGAGAGGAGGGTTGCAGGTGGTGCAGTTTGGGTGGGAGGGTGTCTGGGCCTTGTGCACCGGAGGGGGAAATGTCATTTAATGGGAAGGTGTGTGTGTGGGGGGGGGGGATGATTGGGATAGGATAGGTGGGGATTGTGTAGTGGTAGGGGTTTGGAGGAGTATATAGATGGGTTGGTGCGAAGGGGATTTAATGGAAGGGTGGTATGGAGAATGAAAGTCGCTCGAGCTTGTTGCACTGTGTTTTGTACGTTAATAGTTTGTTCATGAAATTGGGTTATGGGGGGGGGGGGGGGAGTACTCGGTTGGGAAGTTTTTAGTGTTGTAATTGAGGCATCAGAAACTTTTAAATTAAAGTGTGTAGGAATACAGTGGCTAAACAGTTAGAAGGCATCACCAAATGTGGAGGTTTTAAGATTGAAAAAATGGGGTGGTTGTTTACAGTTGAGGTTGGCAAAAGTGGCATTATGGACTGATGTCATGGATGTGTTACGTTTAATCAATGGGTAACTATTCTGATAGTTTAATGCTAAATTCTATAAATGTTAGGAGAATTGTACTACAGTACTTTACTATAAAGAAGTTTGATGAAAGTGGAGATTGTTTGTATAGTACATGTTGAGGGGGCTAATGAATTCGCGTAAACAGTGAATTTTAGTTCGTCAGCAAGGGATTGTGCATGGAGGTAGCACCGAGGACATAGTGAGGGTAGAAGCAAAGTTGGGATGATGAATGATTATATCTTTACACTTTACATAATGATAGAAATGTTAACCTGCTTAATGTGTTCAGGTTTTTGTAGCCCCCAGCCTTCCACAGGACATGTTAAATGAAAAAGTTTCTTCCTAGGGAAGAAGTGGGTACCTCAATTAAAGAATATATTAAAAAAGACAAAAATATTGACATGCTGTTATTGCTGGCATAAACCACCATTAGGTTAGATTTACTAGCTTTGTATAGTATTTAGTGATTTTGTAGTTAATACACATTTAAAGTTTATTGTATATTGCTTGAATGTGGTCCTTGAAGATTGAATCTGGTAAGTTTTAAGCTACAGCTATGAGGGTAAGTTTGTGGCCTTACGTCTGGGGATCTCATATGTGATCAAGAAAAAAAAGTCTTGCAGATTTCTGAGCCCATTTTATACTACTCTCGGTTTTAAGTATGTCGTTTTTTTTCGCAGGTCAAGATGAAATTCTGGCTGGGATTTGCTTTGTTCAGCCTGGTGGCTTTAACAGTGGGAGTTGTGGGCCAGGAAGGTGAAGAAGCTCCTGCACGGGACACTACACCAGTGGTTCCTGAAGAAGTCCCTTCAAGTGAGCCTGTTCCAGGGACTGCCGCTGCTGCAGCTGATGATGCATCTGCTGAACCTGTACCTGAGACAGGCAAGTTCTTTTGCGTAGACTTTTGTTTTTCTCGGCCATATTGAAACAAATATCTAGCATGATCTATTGTCTGAATACTGTAGTTTAGCACAAACCAACTTGAATCTTCACATCCAAGTTGTTCACCAGACGAAGCACTAAAGCACTTGTGCTGTATTTCGTGTGTGAGGAAGTGCACTGTATTTGGACTTTTTGTTCCAGCTGACCTGATGATTATATAGCATTTTTAGTAGGGGGCTATTTTGTATTGTCCACTTCTTAAACTTCAAATGAAAAGATTGCAGAAATGGTGTTTCATAGTGATTATAATTTTTGTGGAAAAGTTTTACAATGGTGCAATGTACATACTGTCCAAACTTGCAGATGTGAGAGGAAGTATGCCACTCTAGTTGTCAAGGCAAGTGTATCATTATGGGTGGAAACATGCAAGCATAAAATGCAGTTGAGGGTAATGTTTATCATAATTTGAAAAAAAAAAAAAATCCCATTCAGATGCTTGATAGTTTCTACCCTTATGATAGAAATGTCTAACTTTAAAACTTTCCCATTACCCCTCATCTATAAGACCATCTAGGTCCTGCCTCTTTCCATGTTGAGAAATTCTCTATAGTTTTTTTTTTTACCCTTACTACCTTAATGTGGTATCTTTTCCTATGGCCAGACCTTCCAACCCACTTTTTTTTTTTTGCATTGATTTTTTTTTGTAGGGTATATACTTTCACAGTTCCATGTTTTGGGGCCAATTCTTCTTTGCAGTGCCCCTCGATGACATATTTTACATTTAATGCAGCATCTACATTCCCATTTTGCAGTTGCCACAAAAGATGAGGAAGAAGAAGTTCAGGATCAAGTAGTAGAGGAGGTAGAGAAAGAAATGGAGGAGGAGGTGGTAGAACATGATGAAATAGAGCATGAGGAAGTAAAGGTAGTGGATGAGAATGTGCAGGAGGAAACTGTAGAGAGTGTGGCAGGAGAGCCGGGTGAGTGGGTGGGTGTGACATGTGCACGATAGTGAAAAATCCCTGTAAAGTGAATCCCTTGGGTAGCTGCTTCATTCCCTCCTTTTCTCCCCACTACCTTACTGTGTTGAACTGGTAGCTTTTTCTAATTTCACTTGATCAGTGAATACTGAAACAGGTGAAATTAGATGGAGTCAGTTTATAATGGAGGTCTCTGGAGCATGTCTAGGCTGCACTGGCACTCAACACGACAAAGTGCTGCTGCCTCTGCTAACTTGTAGGCTCCCTTTGCCTGCTATGGTTTTCTGGGCTGCAGCCTTGTTGGTAGTGACTGAAGAATGATTGGTAGTAATGGTTGAGACTTTGCATGGTGTTCAGTTTGGATTAATATGTATGATCTTGCTTGGAGGTTTTGGATAAGTCATGAATGGTTATAATATTGTTGACCTGCTATACTAACTTGCATCCATATTGAACAAACTTACTCAGGTTGATGGTGTAGGATTAAGAATAGTTTCTTAGACCTCGAGTTATAAAAAAACCTTTGGTTAGGTATAGTGCAGTATCTTGACAGTCTTGGAGTGTACAGTGTTGAAGACTAGGTGTTTGAACAGAACCTTAATACATGAGGTTACACTACGTTTTATTGAAAAATTTTCTTGGTGCATGGATTCATTGTAGTTAGAGCATAAAAAGCTACCCTTGGTAGGTATCGAATGTTGGGTAGTTGCCTCAAGCTTACATTATTAGATACTAGTTTTTCAGCCTAAGAAATTTCTTCCCATTCATGTCAAATTAGCAAGCCAGTACCAACCTTTAAAATGGATCAGTCCTCTCCACATACTGCAACCTTTGTACATTAGTACTTGTTTAAGATTTGGCAGAATGTCAGTACCATGAAGATTTGGAATCTTGCTTTTTTAGTTCTTGGGTAGTCTTCTTACATTAATTTATGTAGTTATTGATGATCATACAGATAATGTAAATGTAGTGTTATACCCAGTATATCCTGAAATGGTAAAATGGAAGATGCTGCTGTTGTGGAAGGTAATTTGGTGAGCTTAGCAACGTAGTGCCTTGTCAGTTGTAAGTGCTTTTTTTCCACCCATGTATTATGTAATTTTTATATCTAATGCCTGATGGCTTGGTGTGAGTTGACAAGATATGGCTTCCACAGGTTAATAACATACTTCTTGGCCCAGCTTGTAACATGCTTATGATTTGCCTATTTTACAGTTACGACTGGCCCGGCAACAGTGGATGACCCTGGTAAGAGTGAATGGCAAATGCACTGACTATTTTATTGTTCCCCCCTTGATCACCAAAGCAGCTTATATTGAAAGAATAAGACAGCTGCTTTTACAGTTAAATGGAGAGCATAATTGTTGTGTATCCTTTTCTGTGTCTGGGTGCTTTGCCATATGTACGTTACTACATTCATTATAAGAGTTGGTCTATGAAAAAAGTGAATGGGAAAGCTGCATGAAATACAGAATGCAGAGTTTCTGTTGCAGTAAAGTATATTAGTCATTCTTACACTATGCTGTAGCTTGGTCAGTATTTATGCTTGTAAAGGAAGATTGGTCAGTTTGTCACCATGGACGTTCAGTACTATGATGTAAGGGGACCTACCTAATGGCAGAGGGACACAAACGGCCAGTCACTGGGAGTGGAAACTTGAGTGAACCACCAAGTGGGTTAAGTTTTGAGGTTTAAGTAGAATAGGATAACTTTGGACTAGTAAGTGCTGTGCATAGGACCATAGCTTAGTTATGAGATCGGTACTCTTATATAAGGACCTACCACTCCTTTGTATAATTGAAGCAGCTGTAAGGGAAAAAAAAAAAGTATGGCATCTGAACAGGACTGCTTGTTTGTGCTAATTGTTGGAAAGTTGAAGGATTTTAGAGATGGGCATATGGGTTTAAAGTATTGAACTTTTCATTTTGTATATGCCACTGGGAAATCCTGTTCGTGTGAATTAGGAAGTTGTCTAGATGAGATGTAGATAAAGGGAGAGAGGATGGAATGGATTTGAGGGAAATGGAGAAATGCAGAGTTGTCAACATATGAATGCATCTGGTTGTGTGTTCAAGAAAATCTTTGATAAAATGTTAGGGTAGTGTTTAGAACGACAGAACACTGACACTACTTTTGGAAGGGAAAGAGTGTGAGGTTGGTATATTGGGTGTTGTGTAGATAGATCAGTCAGAGAAGCTAGATGTAAAGGAACAAAGTGAGAGGAAAGATGAAAGAAAAAACTTGGAAATGAGACCCAAATGGAGGAGTGCAGAGTTGTCAACATGAATGCATCTGGTTATGTGTTCAAGAAAGAAAATCTTTGATAAAATATGTTAGGGTAGTGTTTAGAACGACAGAACACTATGATACTACTTTTGGAAGGGAAAGAGTGTGAGGTTGGTATATTAGGTGTTGCGTAGATAAATCAGTCAGAGAACCTAGATGTAAAGAAACAGTGAGAGGAAAGAAAAAACTTGGAAATGAGACCCAAATGACATTTTGTAGGAAACCCTTGGTAAATCAAGGGGTACGACAAAGGATTTTCAGAAATTTGAAATTGCCACCACACATCTGTAAGGTAAGAAACTATATGCAGGTGGTCTGTACTCTCCAGAAGTCATGCTGTTGATAATATTAAATATGTTTAAGGAATTTGAACTTGGGAACTGATAGAAGTCTTGGGCAACAGTTTAGTTGGGAGGGTTAGAACTGTCCTCTTTCTTTGAATTATGATGTTTTGAGAACCTTTACTAGTGCAGGTTTCCAAGAAGGAAAAGTATGAAGTGTGTGAGGTGATGAAAAATCTTTTTCCTTTCTACACTTGGAGAAATTGGGAGTTTCACATGTAAATTAAGTTTTAGACAAGTGGATATAGGCTTTCTGGTTAGTGTATTGATTACTCCTACTGTTTTTTGAAGTCACCATCTTTCAGCACTGTTGATGTTTGTCCATGGTTTGCAATTAGTTTTAACATGGCTGTTGTTAAATTCACTAAAGGGAGTGGAAGAGTAAGCCACAAAAAGAGCCTGTCCTACTGTGATATCTATGGGGATATTCTTGAGAATAATTTGGTACAGCAAATGTCTGCAAAGCATATCTATTGATATATGGAAAAAAGAGGGATATTTTCTGATTTCCCAAAATTATTTTTCTTAGCTATTTTGTGTGGCAGGGTGGCGACAGGAATGGATGACGGCAGCTAGTATGAATATGTACATGTGTCTGTGTATGTGGGTGGGTTGGGCCATTCTTTCGTCTGTTTCCTTGCGGTACTTTGCTGACGCGGGATACGGCGATTAAGTATAATATATATTATATATATATGTGGTTCCAGCAATGTTGTATGGTTGCGGAGTATGGGCTATAGATAGGGTTGTGCGAAGGAGGGTGGATGTGTTGGAAATGAAATGTTTGAGGACAATTTATGGTGTGAGGTGGTTTGATCGAGTAAGTAATGAAAGGGTAAGAGATTTATGGCAATAAAAAGTGTGGTTGAGAGAGCAGAGGAGGTTGAAATGGTTTGGTCACATGGAGAAAATAAGCGAGGAAAGATTGACAGATATGTCAGGTGGAAGGAACGAGAAGTAGTGGGAGACCAAATTGGAGGTGGAAGGATGTAGTGAAAATGATTGAGTCATTGGGGCCTGAACATGCAGGAGGGTGAAAGGCGTGCAAGGAATAGTGAACTGGAACGATGTGGTATACCGGGGTCAACGTTCTGTCAGTGGATTTAACCAGGGCATGTGAAGCATCTGGGGTAAACCATTGAAAGTTTTGTGGGGCCTGGATGTGGAAAGGGAGCTGTGGTTTCGGTGCATTACACAAGACAGCTAGAGACTGAGTGTGAATAAATGTGGAAGGAATAAGGTAGAGGTGGTCAATGAGGTGGTAGTATGGAGTGAAAAATGCTTTGAAGGCTTGGTGCCTGAACATGGAGGAATGAGAAGTGTGCAAGGGATAGTGAATTGGAGCAATGTGCCTTATAGGGGATGACGTTCTGTAGCATCAAAGCAAGGCCTATGAAAGTTGGGGGAACCACAGAAAGGTCTGTGGGGTCTGATTATGGAAGGGGACTTTGTTTTTGGTGTATTTTACATGATGGTTAGTGTGGTTTGGAACAAATTGATATTTTTGTCTATCCCTAGCACTGCTTTGGTAATGTGTGGAATGGCATACATGAATGAGTCATTGTATTTTCATCTACTGGGATGACCATTATTTGTAGCAAGTACGAGTGAACCAAAACATTTAAAATTTTCTAGTGTCGTGATCCAAGAATATAACCCATTGTTTGTAGTAAAAACATTAACATGTGGTTTATATTAAACTTTAATGTCACATAAGCAAATGATGCTTACATGTGTGTATGAATAATACCCAGAATCCTTTCGGTTATTTTATGAGGATATTAAAAAATGAGTGCATCCTTATTTTGACTTCTGCACTTGGCACAATTTGGAGTGTTACTGCTGGATTAGTGGCAAGGTGACCATAACAGAATTGGGTATAATTATATTAATAACATACCAGACCACAGAATGACTTAACTTTTCATAATAGGTCCTGTGATTTTTCACTCCTTTTCATTGTCATCCTGACATTGGCAACCCACAAATGGTGTGGCTATGCTTTGCAGTGTCATTCTTGCAAGGTTCTTTTCTTGTAGCATTCCATTAGATATGGAGGAACACGTCATTATGGATGCATGTGTTTGTGTAGAATCTTTGTGGACTAGGATATCCTCAGTGAAATTTTCTGCTAACTTCCTAGCTTTGAAGACCTTTCCCATCCAGCTGTTTATTGTTGCCATCATAGGTCAAATGGCTGCACCTGGTTAAACCTTGTTAAAACCAAATTTAACCAAGCTGTGAACGACAAATATGCAGTAACTTGAGAATGAAATGAAGATTTTTCCCTGTAGATCTGTACAGTTCCACTTCATTATGCTTGGCTTTTTGCTTTGCAATAGCTCTATACCCTTCATTCAAATCACTCATAGCTAACCACCTGCTCATAAGTGGAAATAAGAACCTTACTCCTGCTTCACACCAAATCATATCCCATTCAAAGATTCCCTATCACTCCCAACAAATACAATTTTCACTAAAGGTATCCATATGGAAATGACTAGTCAAGCACTAAACACCTACCCTACCAGCTGTCTTAAACTACACCCAGCCCAACATACACCCATCTGAAACCACATTGCTCAGTCAGTTATTCTCACCTGTGCTCTAGAGATAACTCTTGCATTACAAATGCAGATTTAACGTAGCTCAAGACACACCCACAATATAACAGTGTCGACAGAGCACTTAACCACTCTATTTCCATGAACTCTGCCCTACACGCACATCATCACTACACTTGATCTGTGATTCAGCCTAGTGGATATAGCCAGCTTCCTCAGTGCAGCAGGGGACACTATGATGATGGAAGAGAATCTTGGGGTAAGGAAGGTAAATCAAAGCAATGGTAGATAATTATGTACAGGTTCATGTGGTACTTGGCATAATTAGAAAAAAAAAAAATCCTCGCACTTGTGTGAATGTCTTGATAGATGACAATAGTTTAGAGAAACTAGGCTTGACTGAAATGATAACTTTTACATGTTGCAAGTTTGTGCACTGTACATAAAACATTTTGTTGGTGTACTTTGGTGCAATTTTAGAAATATTACTTGTGAAACTATAACTGGGAGATAGGAGAGAATACTTACCATGTATTTTCTGAATGTCGTAAAAGGCAACTAAAAGGGGAGGGAGCAGGGTGCTGGAAATCCTCCCCTCCAGTTTTTACTTTGACAAGGGAATGGGGCCAAGTGAGGATTTTCCCCTCTTAGGCTCAGTCCTCTTGTTCTGGACACTTCTCTAATGTGGGAAATGGTGAATATGTACGAAAAAAGTGTGAAACTATACAAAATATAAGAAAGTGGTTGGTGGGTGTTTGACTTTTTTTTTCAGTACTTGGAAAATATCCTCTGTATATAGAAAATATTTACAAAAGGCACAGATTTCCGATTGTTTCTAGAGTTGCATGACTGTTGCATCATGCTGTGAATGTTTGTAATGTTTACTTTCCTGACAAATAGGAAGTAGATCCTGACCATAATTACAACTAGGCATTTTTTTTCATATGCTTATGTAATCTTGTAATTTTACAGCATGGAAGATTAGATAGAATAACTTCCAGCCTTTTAACCTAAACTAATGGTTGTAGTATAACAAAGTGCATTGTATATAAATTTGGTTTCAAGCAATGTTAACTGTCCTTTGTGCTTATGTATTAATGCATGTTTTGTTATAACATACTAATTTACTTTAATACTGATGTTACCAGCACTCGGAGCACATTAGTTAACACTGTTCTTGTGTCAAGTGGTATTCACTTAACTGAATTCAGGATTATTCACTATTCATTGAGATGCTTTTTGCCTGTCCATATTTTAATTCGCTAATTCTCCAAAATGGTGTGCTTTATCACTATAATAAATCTTTTCACTCTTTATTGTGGATGGCTTAATTGACACATACTTGGTTGCTAGGGTTTTGTAAATACTTTTGATAGTTTTAACCTTTAAATCCTTTTGCAGCATCACCATCAACGGAAGCTCAGGATTCATCTGAAGGTGGAACCTCCCAAGTCTGCTTGTACTTCCCAACAATTTTCATCTCTGCCCTTCTTGCACTCAAGTTTGCACACTGAAGAGGACCTCCATCCTTCAGAGTATCATCGAAAGGCCTTATATAAATATCTATGTATGTATCAGAATATTAGGAAAATGACTGGTAGGTAGGAAGTATAACAAAGTAAATCTTGGAATTCATATTTTATAAGGTTCCTGCATAGTCTTTGTATTGTCATAAAATTCATATCCTGAGGAAAATGCACCAGTTGAAATGTTTTGCATATATCTTACTTGTTTGATATTTAGAGTTTCTGATGCTCATAATGAAATTTAAATTACTTGAGCTAGTGTTCTTGAGCTGGCTGGTTAATTGGCCAGTAGTGTGCTGTCAGTCTGCCATCAGTGTGAAAAGTAAAACAGCTTTTAGTGTTATGCACCTACGCCATATACCATAGTCTTGACTTTGAAATGGATGATGCTTATATTACTACAGTACAATGTTGTACAAGAATAAAACTTTAGAAAAAGAAATATCTTCAGGATTCCAACACTGTCAGGATGAAACATGACAGATTATATGTCAGGCTAAATTAAAAAGCACATCACAAAAAACAATTTTGGTAAGGGTTTGTTGTACAGTATGTGGAAAATGTCTGAAGTAGGATGAATATATATATATATATATATATATATATATATATATATATATATATAATTTCATCTCTGCAAGTGGAATGAAGTATTCACCAAAGCCAGCAGTATGTCCTGCTAATGCTATGAAATGAATATTTTAGTCCACAAATGTTAACATTGCATAAATGGAAAGAACTAGGTATTTCTTCAGTAGCAGTAAGTTAAAATGGTTGCATTATTTTTGCATATTTCTGTAAAATACCTTCATTTCCAGCAGAGAAAATTATTGGCTGTTTGTCAGAAGCTGTCTTTTGTCATAAGCAAGAATGATACTGACAGTTTCTAGCAGATCTCTTCCTAGGTCCCATGCTAATTGGTACTTAAGGTAATTGTGAAATTCAGGACCCAGAGGAGGCTAAATGTTAGATGTTTACACCATCCATTTCCACTAGGGAGAATACTACTCTTTACCCAAAGAGTGCTTGAGGTAGTCAAGCACTTAGTGATGTCGTCCATACAGAGTCCATAAGATATGCCCAGAAGCTCAGCAATATTGCCTACATTTTGATTTCTAGACTTGATAGCAATAGGTCACAGCCTCCCATATAATGCTTTGGTTCAAGCAGTGATGCTTGATTTCTCAGTGTTTCATGGTAGACTATTATTAATGTTGCTCTTGGGTCTTGAATAGGTACCATTGAGATGTATAACAGGGGGTCTGGTGAAGCTCGCTGTTTTCAGCTCGTGTATTGGCAAGAACATATTCAAAGGAAATCTGGATGCAATTATGTTCAGATTTTTTAAATAATGCCTGGGGGAGCTGGGCACATTTTGTTTTAACATTTATTGTAGGTGGTTTGACTAATTCCACCTTGCACCACCACTGCTTCCTCCACTCCACCACTCCCACAACCTGTTTATTGTCTTATTTTAGCTCAGGTGCTGTAGAAGGTTTTATTCATCAATCAGGGCTCTCATCAGAGCAAGGTTTGGTGAAGATTAGAGGTATGACTATTTGGGTGTTTTGGGCAGTGGTTAGTGGAGTATTTACCCCATCTTGGGTGAAACCAAAAAGTAAAAAATATTGAATTGAGGCAAATCTAATATGGAACAAAACTGATTCAACCTACTAGACAAGAATTGCTTGTTTGTACTTTTATAGTGCTTTCCGTATGCTAAGGTCTTTAAAGAATTAGAATCCTGCACTTTATGAAGCTAAATTTTCATGTATGAATGAAGTCCATATTGTGTAAGGTAAATGTCATGCCAGTTGCTTTAGCCTTTAATTTTGTTCATGCAGCATTTTGTCAGTTTTCAATACATTTACTTGATAGGTTTTAATTTATTGTATATGGATGTTGAATATTCAGAGCTTCTCGAGTTGTGGTGTATTGCAAGCATATTGTGCCTCCTGAAGCTAAACATTCCCTATTTAATATTTGTACAAGTTTTCACTATTGTCTGTGCAGTGTATAATCCACATACAGGAAAGTTAGCATAGAAACCCTTTCTTAAATGTATTGTCTGAAATTATACAAATAAAATTAATCATGTCGGATTTTTTCTTTAACCAAGGTTGTAATATCATATCCACAGAAGGTAATAAAAATTTGAAGAACATGAGTGTTTGTTTATTTGTGTATGTTTTTTGTGTATTTTGTGCATATTTGTTTTAGTGTGTGCATGTTAGTATGTGTGCATCTGTGTGTGCGTTTGACTGTTTGGGTTTTTGTGCGTGTCTGTGTGTTTGTGTATGTATTTGTTCGTGTTTGTAAGTTTTTTTTTTTGTGCATGTGTGTTTGTGTTGTGTATTTTGTTTGTGCATGTGTTTTTGTGTTCGTGTGTGTATTTGTTTTTTTTTTGTTAGTGTGTGTTTGTGTTGTGTATTTTGTTTGTGCATGCGTTTTTGTGTTCGTGTGTGTATTTGTTCTTTTTTTGTTAGTGTGTATTTGTGTGTGTGTTTGTTTGTATACTTGTGCGTGTTTTTGTATTTGTGCCTGTTTTTGTTTGTTCGTTTGTATATGTGCGCGTGATTGTTTGTACGTTCGTTTGTGTGCGTGTTAGTATGTGTTTTTTTGAGAGTTAGGGTTTTGTTTGTTTGTGTGCGTGTTTGTGTATTTTTGTTTTTGTGTGTGTGTGTATGTTTAGGTGTGCGTGTGTTTGTGCGTGTTTGTATGTTTTTGTTTGTGTGTGTTCGTTTGCATGTGTGTGTGTCTGTGTCTATTTGCGTGTGTTTGTTTGTGTATTTGTGTGCGCGCGATTGTTTTTTTTGTTCGTGTGTGTGCGCATTTGTACGTTTGTGTATTTGTGCGTTAGTGTTTTTTTGTTAGGGTTTTGTTTTTGTGTGCATATTTGTTTAAGTGTTTTTGTTTTTGCGTTTTGTTTGTGTGCGTGTTTTATGTGTGTGCGTGTTTGTGTATGTTTAGGTGTTTGTATGCGTGTATGAGTGTTTGTTTGTATTTGTGTGCGTGTTTGCTTGTTTTTGTGTATTTGTTTTGTGCGCGTTTGTGTTTGTGTATTTTTCGTGTTTTTTTGTGTGCGTGTATATTTTTGTCTGCGTGTTCGTGCATTTGTCTGCGTGCTTGTGTGTGTTTGTGTATTTGTTTGTATGTGTGTGCGTTTGTGTTTGTGTGTATTTGTTCGTGTTTTTTGTATATTTTTGTTTGCTTGTTTTTTTTGTTTGTGCGTGTTTTGTTTGTGTATTTGAATTTGCGTGTTTGTGTATTTTTATTTGTGTGCGTGTGTTTGTGTATTTGTTTTGTGTGTTCGTGCATTTGTTTGTGTGTATTTGTGCATGTTTTTGTATTTTTGTGTATGTGTGCGTGTTTGTTTTCGTATGTTTGTGTGATTTTGTGCCTGTTTGTATTTGTTTTTGAGTTTGTTCGTTTGTATGTTTGTGTATTTTTGTGTGCGCGTGTGATTTTGTTTGTGCGTGTTTCTGTATTTTTTTGTTTGTTCGTTTGTGCGTGTATATGTATGCGTGTATTTGTCGGTGTGTTTGTGAGTTTGTGTGTATTTCTGTGTGTTTGTCTGCGTGTTTGTGTATTTGTTTTTGCTTGTATGTGCGATTTTATTTGTTTTTTGTGTATTTGTGCGTGTATGTTTTTGTTTGCTTTTTTGTTTTTTGTGCGTGTTTGTTTATTTTGTCTTTTTGTGTGTGTTTGTTTTTGTTTTGAGTGTTTGTGTATTTGAATTTCCACGTTTGTGTTTGTGTGATCATTTGTATTTTTGTGTGCGTGGTTTGTGTGTATTTGTGCGTGTGTTTGTATGCGCGTGTATTTGTGTTTATTTGTTTCTGTGCGTTCGTGTTTATTTGTGTTTTTATGTGCGTGTTTGTGTATGTTTAGGTGTTTGTGTGTGCATTTGTATGTGCGTGTTTGTATTTTTGTCTATTTGTGCGTGTTTGTATTTGTGCTTGTTTGTTTTAGTGTTTGTTCGTTTGTATGTGTGCATGTATTTGTGTGCGCGTGATTTTGTTTGTGTGTTTATTTTTTGTTCGTGAGAGTGCGTTTTTTTGTTTGTGTGTCCGTATTTGTGTATGCGTGTGTTTGTATGTGTAATTGGTGTTTTTGTGTGTTTGTACGTGTATTTGTTTTTGTGCGTTTTGTGTTGTATGTTATCGTGCGTGTTCGTGTATGTTTAGGTGTGTTTGTATGCGTGTATTTGTGACTTTGTGTTTGTGCGTGTGTGTATTTGTCTGCGTGTTTGTTTGTGTTTGCTTGTTTGTGTATTTGTTTGTATGTGTGCGCGTTTGTCTTTGTGTGTTTGTGTGTATTTATGTTCGTGTTTTTTGTGTAAGTGTATATTTTTGTTTGCTTGTTTTTTGTGTTTTTGTGCTTTTGTGTTTGTATTTGAATTTGCATGTTTGTGTGATCGTTTGTGTTTTTTTGAGCGAGTGTGTATTTGTTTGTTTTTGTGTTTGTTCGTGCATTTGTGCGTGTTTATGTATTTTTGTGTATGTGTGCGTGTGTTTGTGTATGTTTAGGTGTGTGTGCGTTTGTTTTCGTTTGTGTGATTTTGTGCCTGTTTGTATGTTTGTTTTTGTTCGTGTGTTCGTTTGTATGTGTGCGTGTCTTTGTGTGTTTTTGTGTGCGCGTGATTTTGTGCGTTTTTTTTGTTTGTTCGTTTGTGCGTGTTTATGTATATGTGTGCGTGTTTGTTTAGGTGTGTATGCGTGTATTTGTGTGCGTTTGTGACTGTGTGTGTGCGTGTATGTTTAGGTGTGTGTGTATGCGTGTATTTGTGTGCGTGTGTGACTCGGTGTTTGTGTGTATTTGTGTGTTTGTATTTGTTTGTTTGTGCGATTTTGTATTTGTTTGTGTTCGTGTTTTTTGTGTATTTGTGTGCGTGTATATTTGTTTTGTTTGCTTTTTTGTTTTTTGTGTGCATGTTTGTGTATGTTTATTTTTGTTTTGAGTGTGTTTGTGTATTTGAATTTGCACATTTGTGTATTTTTGTGTGCGTTGTTTGTGTGTATTTGTGCATGTTTGTATTTTTGTGTGCGTGCGTTTGTATGCGCGTGTATTTGTTTACTTGTTTCTGTGCATTCGTGTTTTTATTTATGTGCGTTTGTGTTTGTGTGTATTTGTGCATGTTTTTTATGTATGTGTGCGTGCATTTGTATGTGCATGTGTTTGTGTACGTTTAGGTGTTTGTGTGTGCATTTGTATGTTCGTGTATTTGTCTATGTATTTTTGTCTGTGTGCGTGTTTGTATTTGTGCTTGTTTGTTTTTGTGCATGTATTTGTGTGCGCGTGTGATTTTGTTTGTGCGTGTTTGTATTTTTTGTTCGTGTGAGCGTTAGTGTTTTTTTTGTGTGCTCGTATTTGTGTATGCGTGTGTTTGTATATGTGTGTGTATTTGGTGTTTTTGTGTGTACGTGTATTTGTTTTTGTGCGTTTTGTGTTGTATGTTAGTGTTTGTGTGTTTGTTTTGTTTGTGTGTGCGTGTTTTTTGTGTTTGTGTATGTGTGCGTGTGTTTGTGTGTATTTGTTTGTGTTTGCTTGTTTGTGTCTGTGTGTTTTTGTGTATTTGTTTTTGTGTGTGCGCGTTTGTATTTGTGTGTTTGTTTGTGTTCGTTTTTTTTCGTTTGTTTTTGTGTATGTGTGCATGTATATTTTTGCTTGTTTTTGTGTGTTGTTTGTGTGCGTGTGTTTGTTGTTTGTTTGTATTTTGTCTGTGTATGTGTTTTTGTGCGTTTTGCGTTTGTTTGTGTTTGTGTATCTGAATTTGCGTGTTTGTGTTTCTGTGTGATCGTCTGTGTGTTTGTGTGTGTATTTTTGTGTGCATGTGCGTTGTGTGTATTTTGTGTGCGTGTGTTTGTGCGTATGTTTTGAGTGCGCGCATGTATCTGTCCGTGTGTCTGTTTATTTGTTTTTGTGTGTTTGTGTGTATTTGTGCGTTTGTTTTTGTTTGCGTGTTTGTGTGCATGTTTGAGTATTTGTGTGTGCGTGTGTGTGTATTTGTTTGTATTTGTGCGTGTGTATTTGTTTGCGTGTTTGTGTGTGTGCATGTTTGTGTGTATGTATGTGTGCATTTGTGTCTGAGTATTTGTGAGCGTGTATTTGTGTGCATGTGTTTGTGTGTATTTTTGTGTGCATGTTTGTGTTATTGTGTGTGGGTATTTGTCTGAGTTTGGTTGTGTATTTGTGTGCGTGTATGTTTGTTAGTATGTTTGTGTGTGTATTTTTGTGTTTTTGTTTGTTTGTGTGTGAATGGAATGGAAGCAGCTTTTGGGCTGGAACGTTTAAGAGGGAAAAAGGCATGCTATCTATATCTCCAAGGTCTGTTCCCTTTGGAACCTCCCTCAACAAGGTGGCCACAGCAAGAGTGTCGCCGTAACTACTGAACTCCTGTGCAGCTTCTTTGCCTTGAGTGCCTTGCTCCTAACATGCTAATGGCAAAGGGTAACTCCAGTGCAGTGTTTTCAGGGGCTCCTACCATGATATTTCTACTGACATCTACTACCTTCTGTGTCTAAATAATTGTACAAACCATGAACTATTAATACATATTACTTTTTCTACCTTCTACTTCTGTCTACTGCTAACATTTTGCCAAAAGGCAGGGCTAGTGTGTAGTGCTTATGGCATGAAAATCTAGATTTATGAAGAATGAGTTGTGTGTTAAATGTTGTCAATTGTTATGTGTGACAAGGAGAGACTGTTAGTGGACAGAATGCTAGCACTCCATGTGGGGGTGATGCAACAAGAAAAGACAGCTACCTGGGTTAGAGGAGTACAAATTGACATCCACTGAAGTGCTGGCTCACTAACGCAGCCATCACTAACCTAACCAATACCCAGGTGGGTAGTACTGGGAACATATCTCCCTGCTCAGTGGCTATTACCTGCCAAAAGGCATGCAGTGGACAGAAATAAAATACAGGGGCAACATACCGTAAGTGGGCTGAAGCTGATATGGTATACGATGCAGTAGCCTGTCAGGCAGAATTGTATATGGTAGGTATTGGTTTAGTAAATTACACTTGCAGCAAGAGATCTGACAGGTGTATATAAGATCACCTCATTTACGTTATTCTGCAAAGGCAGTAAAAACATTAACATAATTTATTTATTATATTTGATCACCACTTCCTGCATCAGCAAGGTAGTGGCAGGAAACAGACAAAGAAAGACCCATCCACACATATATATAATACATAAACACACATACATATACATCAAGTACATATACTTTTCTTTTTCTTTCAAACTATTCGCCATTTCCCGCATTAGCGAGGTAGCGTTAAGAACAGGGCTGGGCCTTGAGGGAATACCCTCACTTGGCCCAATTCTCTGTTCCTTCTTTTGGAAAATTAAAAAAAAAAAAAGTACATATACACATGTACATATTCATACTTGCTCACACTCATCCGTTCCCGGTGCCACCCTGCCCCACAGGAATGAGCATTGACACTCCCGGCATCAGAGGTAATGTCAGGAAACATGAAAAAAAGGCCACATCTGCTCACACTTTCTCTGGCTGTAATGTGTAATGCATCGAAACCACAGACCTTTCAATGGTTTATCCCAGATGTTTCACATACCCTCATTAGTCCATTGACAGCACACTGACCCCAGTACACCAATTCACTCTATTCCATGCATGCCTTTCACCCTCTTGCATGTTCAGGCCCCAAATGCTTAAAATCTTTTTCACCCCATCCTTCCACCTCCAGTTTGGTTTCCTACTTCTTGTTCCTTTCACCTGACACATTTATCCTCTGTCAACCTTTCCTTACACATTCTCTCCATTATCCAAACCATTTCAACACACCCTCTTCTGCTCTCTCAACCACCCAATTTTTATCATCACACATCTCTCTTACCCTTTCATTACTTACTCGATCAAACCGCCTCACACTACATATTGTCTTCGAACATTTCATTTCCAACACATCCACCGTCCTCCATATGACCCTATCTATAACCCATGCCTTGCAACCATATAATATTGTTGGAACCAAATACTCTTACTTTAAACATAATCATTTTTGCCCCCCAGGATAACGTTCTTTCTTTCCTCACATTCTTCATCACTTCAAGAACCTTTACCCCATCCCCCACCGTATGACTTGCTTCTATTTCCATGGTTCCATTCACTGCTTAGGTCTTCAGACACATTTGCCGTGCTCGTAAGTATACATGTACATGCTTTATTACTTTAACTAGTTGAATTCTGTTCAATAGGACTGTTTACTGGCCCAAACATAGGTTTATTAGGGTAGACAACATATGTACATACAATACCATTACAAAACTGTTGTTTGTTTACAATATGACAAGAGAAAACCTGACTGGTATTTGTATTTTATTTTTCAATATGTATAGTTACACCAATTAGACTTTGAAAGTTTCCTCAGACAGTTGTTAATATTAATATATCTATTCTGCAACTCTACTCAAATGTGTACAAATGAAAACAACTCAAAGCTGTAATGAAGGTTAAGACTTAAAATTATTCAAATTGGTTGTACAACTAAACCCAGAAAAAAATTACCATAATGTCAGGATCGTGCTAGGATCCCTGTATGACATTTGACTACTGCTCCAGGACTCCAGTATCATGAAAAGCAGCAATTTCTAATGTCTGTAATATTTCATAAAGATCTATTGGACATCAGAATCTGGTACATGAAAATAAAGGGTTAAGCATGGTTAATGTTGAGTGCCTACAACTAAAGTGGCCAAATGGTAATGTTAGTATGCTTGTCCTGATAGTCACTTTAAGTTCCTTTTTATTTTATTTTTTTCAAATTTGAGGGACAATTTATTTATAATTACCCCAAAAACACTTTCTATAAAAGAGTCCTGGTGTTACCCAGGACCTATTAAGGCATCTGCAACCCAAAGCTGAGCTACTTCCTGAAGTGGGGAAAAGCAGACTCCACTGGAGAGAGAAGTTTTCTGACGACTGTACTCTTGCTGATATAGCCTTGCCAAAGGTAACTTTTGATTTGCAATGTACCCAAAGTTCCCATTCCACAACCAGGCCCTAGGACCTTTCTGTGGTTTCTACTGGCTACTTCATATTCCGTTTCAGTCTACTGATAACACACAGACCCTTGAATACCACTACACTCAAAAATACTCACTCTTATCCTGTATATGCCTTTCACCCTCACGTAAGTTCAGGCCCCGAGAGCCCAAAATCTGTTTCACTCCATCCTATCTCCAATTTGGTCCCCATTACTTCTGACATGTATAACCTTTTTGTCACTCTCCATATGTGCAATCATTTTAGCACACCATCTTCAGCTCTCTCAACCGTACTCTTCTTAATACTAAACCTTAAGCTTACTTTTTCTTTGCATCATCAATCAAGCCTCTTCACATCATATATTATTCTAAAACATTATATTTTCACAACGAAAGGAAAGTTATTTGATAAAAAAAAGGAATAATGATCAGTCTCAAGTAAATTAATTACAAAGGTACTGAAGGTCTGGTAAATGAGGAATTTTTACTTCTTAAGGAAGCCTATTATGTGAGAATCATTATCACCACAATTAAGTTGATGTTTAATGAATGAAAGTATGGCCTGAGATAAATCATGACATATATAGTGCATACGAAGCCCAATGCAAGTTATCAAATCTTCAGCAGGAATTAAATTTCTAATTTGAAGGAATATTTGTTCCAACAATGTTATATGGTTGCAAGGTGTGGGCTATAGATAGAGTTGTGCAGAGGAGGGTGGATGTGCTGGAAATGAGATGCTTGAGGACAATATGTGGTGTGAGGTGGTTTGATCGAGTAAGTAATGAAAGGGTAAGAGAGATGTGTGGTAATAATAAGTGTGTGTTTGAGAGAGCAGAAGAGGGTATTTTGAAATGGTGTGGTCACATGGAGAGAATGAGTAAGGAAAGATTGACAAAGAGGATATATATGTGTCACAGTTGGAGGGCATGAGGAAAAGTGGGAGACCAAATTGGAGGTGGAAAGATGGAGTGAAAAAGATTTTGAGTGATTGGGGCCTGAACATGCAGGAGGGTGAAAGGCATGCAAGGAATACAGTGAATTGGAACAATGTGGTATATCGAGGTCGATGTGCTGTCAATGGATTGAACCAGGGCATGTGAAGCGTCTGGGGTAAACCATGGAAAGTTTTGTGGGGCCTGGATGTGGAAAGGGAGCTGTGGTTTCGGTGCATTATACATGACAGCTAGAGACTGAGTGTGAACAAATGTGGCCTTTGTTGTCTTTTCCTAGTGCTACCTCGCGCACATGCGGGGGGAGGGGGTTGTCATTTCATGTGTGGCAGGGTGGTGATGGGAATGAATAAGGGCAGACAGTATGAATTATGTAAATGTGTATATATGTATATGTCTGTGTGTGTATATATATATGTATATGTTGAGATGTATAGGTATGCATATGTGCTGTGTGTGGACGTGTATGTATATACATGTGTATGTGGGTGGGTTGGGCCATTCTTTTGTCTGTTTCCTTGCGCTATCTCGTTAACACGGGAGACAGCGACAAAGTATAATAATAATAATAATGCTTGAGAGAGGTGATGTGGTTTGGACAAATGAAAAAAAATGAGAGAGCAGAGGTTGACAAAGAGGATGTACATGTCAGAAAAGGAGGGGACAAGAAGGGGGACACCAAATTGGAGATGGAGGGATGGAGTAAAATTTTGAGTGCCTTGGGCCTGAACAAGCAGGAGAGTTTTAAGGCATGCATAGAATACTGAATTACAGCAGTATGGTATCTAGGTGATTCAAGATTAAAGGTCTGAACTCTGAACTAAGGCTAATGAAGCAACCAGATAAACCATGGAAAGGTTTATGGGGCCTGGTTGTGGACAGGGGACTGTTTTTTCTGTTCATTACACACAACAGCTAAACATGAATGTAAGCAAATGAGGTATTTTCTTCATCTGTTACTAGAATCATCTTACTGACGGGAACTTTCACACGTTTGACACAGAAAATACTGAAGCAGACTAAATGTGAGGAAATATAATATTTACAGTCTGTATATACATATTCTTCTGAAACACATGGGAAAAATTTTGCAATCATGGTAATCCCATGGTTGACTGATTTAAATATTAAAATGCACATCATTCATATTATGGCAAGGTTCAAAAGGAAGTACCACTAGCTGTAGGAAGATAGAGATTAAGGTCAAAAACAAAAAAATTTGACAAGGGTTAATTATAAATGATGGTGAATGTGCTTCAGGACACACAACAAACTGGCACTTTTAGCTTTGGAACTGAAGCAAATTCTATTCATGTTAAACTCTGTTACCTGAAAATTGGACCATGACCTTGGTGGCTTATAGTATTTAAATCCATAAATAAAAATATTTCCCCAAACAGTATGTTTTCCATTCACGGTGTTTAATCTATAAAAAACATGACAAAATTATAAATCAACCTTAATTTCATCTTTAAAAATCTTCATGGATACTTTTGCAAAATTTGTAGGACAATTATCAGATAAGAGTCTATTGTAAACTTTTAAACTAGTTATCAGACAACACATTTAGTATCTCTACAAACGCCTACAAGCAGTAGACATTATTCTATGTACACTGATATACATTATACTGATACCATCAGTGTTTTGCCATTGAATGCAATGTAATTTCTCTGTAAAACTCAAGAATATGAGTTACTTAAGATAATAATAATAATACATAAGATAATATCTTTTCATTGGTAATACGACAAATTTCAAACAGGTAATAAAGACAACCTCATAATGCTTAATCTATGAAATATGTTCGACAGTCATATCAACTCAAGCGGTTCCCAAATGCAATATCTATGAGCCATAACTTGAAATATACTATTACTTGGCTGAAAATTAAGAAGAGAGCTTGAGCTTAATTGACCAGAAACTTTACCCTTCAGAAAGTACAGATAAGTTGCCTTTTTGAAAGGTAACTTATCTTGCACAAAAAACAATTGCATTGTTTCAAAATTATTTATATACATAACTAACCTAAGGCTTTCTTTTCAGTTAGATAAGTTGAAAATTCTGGAAGGAGAACATTACAAAGGAGGGCCTTGTTTAAGACATCACAATTGTTACCAACACAGTACAACAACTTGGTCTGATAAAAACTTAAATAAAACTGTTTCATGACTGGACACACAAAAATCAAGCATGATATTACCAATGCTTTTGGGAGTACTGTACCCATGGACAAAATGATGAATATACATTTCAAAATTTATGAAAATTGTAAATTTCCCAAAGATGATGATGCAATAATCTTGAAACTTACAGGAAGCCTTCAGGGCAACACCAATGGGCAAAATGCATATCTGCAAGATTATAGTACTTTGTACACATGGGAGGTTTATCATTTTTAGGTAAGGAAAATGAGTTCAAGGTTGGAAAACATAATTATAAAAGGCTTGTAACTTTACACCTAACAGTGAACTTCAGTAAGTGGTCAAATGGTTTTGAGAAATATACCTAACTACAAAATATTTAGACTATCCACTATCAAGGTCCCTTTCCCCTATAAAAAAGCCCATATTTACAGTACAGACCTTTGCCAAAATACACTAACTAAGGCATGGGTTAGAAGAGCAAAATGAAATTAGTATAGAATGATTTGTGGTTACCCCCATTCATGTTGATACCTATCTCCACTAGTAGCTTTTCCTCCTTTATGAAATCTTTGTCAACACAGTGAAGTGTTCAAGGTTCAACAACAATGTTGTTTTATTGTCTGATGCTTCATTCCCACTTAAATAAGTTATATGTATACAGCCTTTCAATTTGCTGGTTTATCCTCATGTTCAATGACTTAAACTGAATATGGGCTCCCATACTGATATCAGTAAATTATAGTGATTACTTGATAGATGTTCTTATTTCCATGTATACCTCTACCATCACACAAAATGCCTCTACTTAAGAAATTATTCCTCTAGTATTCTCATCCATTATAGACTTAAAGCCTTAAAAATTGAACTCGTTATGTCTTCAGTAGTCTATCTTGTCTATACTACTGTACATCTATGCCAAACCATTTGCCCTGCTTCATCTATGTTCATATATATATATATATATATATATATATATATATATATATATATATATATATATATATATATATCCCTGGGGATAGGGGAAAAAGAATACTTCCCATTTACTCCCTGCGTGTTGTAGAAGGTGACTACAAGGGGAGGGAGTGGGGGGCTGGAAATCCTCCTCTCCTTTTTTTTACTTAAAAGATAAAAAGAGAGAGAAAGAACAGAAAAGGACCCCAAGAGAGGATATTCCCTCTAAGGCTCAGTCCTCTGTTCTTAATGTTACCTTGCTAATGTGGGAAATGGCGAATATGTATGAAATAATTATCATCATACATAATCGGTTTCCTGCGACGAGGTAGTCAGAAAACAGATGAAGAATGGCCCATCCATTCATATACACATATATGTACATAAAAGCCCACATACGCACACACACACATATACATATATATATGGTGGGGTAGAGCCAGGAATGGATGAAGGCAAGCATGATTATGTAAATGTGTATATATGTATTGGTTTGTGCATGCATATGTATATGTTGATATGTATATGTGCGTGTGTGGGCATTTGTATATGTAAACATGTATGTATGAGTGGATAAGCTGTTCTTCGTCTGTTTTCTGGCACTACCTTACTGATACGGGAAATGAACTTTTTCTTTCATACTATTTGCCATTTCCCGCGTTAGCGAGGTAGCGTTAAGAACAGAGGACTGGGCCTTTGAGGGAATATCCTCACCTGGCCCCCTTCTCTGTTCCTTCTCTTTGGGGGGGGGGGAAGAGATGATAAAAATAATGTGTACATGTGTGTGTGTGTGTATATGTCTGTATAAGTGTATATGTTGATATGTATATGTATATCATCTCTGGGAATATGAGAGAAAGAATAATTCTCATACATTCCCTGCATGCAGTAGAAGGCAACTAAAAGGGGAGGAAGCAGGGGGCTAGAAATCCTCCCCTCCCGTTTTTATACTTTCCATAAAAAGGAACAGAGAAGGGGTCAAGTGAGGACCTTCTACAAAGCATCTCTATCAACCCTCTCATATGCTTTCTCCAGATCCATAAATGCTCCATACATTTCCATCTGTTTTTCTGAGTACTTCTCACACACATTCTTGAAAGCAAACAGATCCACACATTCTCTACCACTTCTGAAACCACACTGCTCTTCCAGAATCTGATGCTCTGTATGTGCCTTCACTCTCTCATTCAATACCCTTCCATACAATTTCCCAGGAATACTCAACAAATTATGCCTCTGTAGTTTGAACATTCACCTTTATCTCCTTTGCCTTTGTACAATGACACTATACATGCATTCTGCCAATCCTCAGGAACTTCACCATGATCAATACATACAGTGAATATCCTTACCAAACAATCATCAACAACAGTCACCTCATCCAAGCCAGCCTTGCCAGATTTCATCATCCACAAAGCTCTCACCACCTCTTCTCTTTTAACCAAACCATTTAGTAACACCTACAAACATATTCAAGAATAAATCCAGTCATCCTATTATGTCATTCACCATAGACCAAGAATAACAATGGCCTAATACAAACCCTTGGAGCATACAACTGGTTTCACCTATCTACTAGGAAATGTTCTGACAAGCATCCTCTGTTTCGTTCCACTAAAATCATTTGAAATCTACCAATGAGGTCTTCCTCTGAGGAATACCTGAAAATCTACCTTCTTAATCAACTTCTTGTGAGGGACAGAGTCAAATGCCTTCTGGCAATATAATTTCACACTAAACTAGTCTAACTCTCTAACCTAGAACAAGTCTCAAACTAGGGCAAAAATCTAAAAGATCTGTTTCTCAAGATTTCTGTTGCCATGTTTCCTCTCAGTTTCAACTACAAGTGGTCATCCATTTGCTTTTGGATTATCTTATCCCAAGTTTTACACGAAATTAATCAAATATACTTGGTTCAAGATCAGTGCAATTCCGTCTCTTCCTCCTCTCCTCAAACTGGCATATCTGCTCTCTTCTACTCAGCAATACATTTTCTTCCAATAGTTTTTTCAACAGCAATTCAAATGGCCTATCCAGAATTTCTACACAATCCTTAGACTTAATTTACCCCATGTACCTTTTACAGATCACAATTCTTTAACAGCCTGCTCACAATTTCAGACTTTCAATATTTTTCACTATGAATACAGTTTTCTAATAAATTATAAAATAGTTCTGGACATATCATTTAGTTCTACATTCACTTTTTCTTGTTATTTTCAAAAACCCTTTTTCTGTATGTAATGGATGAAGGCAAGCAAGTATGAATATGTACATGTGTATATATGTATAATGTTTATGTATGTGTATATCTATGTGTATGTATAACTGCATTTATGTATATATATATATATATATATATATATATATATATATATATATATATATATATATATATATATACATATATATATATGGCCCAACCCACCCCCATACACATGTATATACATACACGTCCACACACGCAAATATACATACCTATACATCTCAATGTACAGATATATATACACACACAGACACATACATATATACCCATGCACACAATTCACACTGTCTGCCTTTATTCATTCCCATCGCCACACATGGAATACCATCCCCCTCCCCCCTCATGTGTGCGAGGTAGTGCTAGGAAAAGACAACAAAGGCCACATTCGTTTACACTCAGTCATGTATAATGCACCGAAACCACAACTCCCTTTCCACATCCAGGCCCCACAAAACTTTCCATGGTTTACCCCAGACGCTTCACATGCCCTGGTTCAATCCATTGACAGCATGTTGACCCTGGTATACCACATCGTTCCAATTCATTCTATTCCTTGCATGCCTTTCACCCTCCTGCATGTTCAGGCCCCAGTCACTCAAAATCTTTTTCACCCCATCTTTCCACCTCCAATTTGGTCCCCCACTTCTCCTTGTTCCCTCCACCTGTGACACATATATTCTCTCTGTCAATCTTTCCTCACTCATTCTCTTCATGTGATCAAACCATTTCAAATCATTCTCTTCATGTGATCAAACCATTTCAAAACACCCTCTCCTGCTCTCTCAACCACACTCTTTTTATTACCACACATCTCTCTTACCCTTTCATCACTTACTCAATCAAGCCACCTCACACCACATATTGTCCTCAAACATCTCATTTCCAGCACATCCATCCTCCTCCGCACAACTCTATCTATAGCCCAAGCCTCGCAACCATACATCATTATTGGAACCACTATTCCTTCAAACATACCCATTTTTGCTTTCCAAGATAGCGTTCTCAACTTCCACACATTCTTCAACGCTCCCAGAACTTTCGCCCCCTCCCACACCCTATGATTCACTTCCATGGTTCCATCCGCTACCAAATCCACTCCCAGATATCTAAAACACTTCACTTCCTCCAGTTTTTCTCCATTCAAACTTACCTCCCAATTGACTTGTCCCTCAACCCTACTGTACCTAATAACCTTGCTCTTATTCACATTTACTCTCAGCTTTCTTCTTTCACACACTTTACCAAACTCAGTCACCAGCTTCTGCAGTTTCTCACTCGAATCAGCCACCAGCGCTGTATCATCAGCAAACAACTGACTCATTTCCCAAGCTCTCTCATCCATACCAGACTGCATACTCACCCCTCTTTCCAAAACTCTTGCATTCACCTCCCTTACAACCCCATCCATAAACAAATTAAACAACCATGGAGACACCACACACCCCTGCCGTAAACCAACATTCACTGAGAACCAATCACTTTCCTCTCTTCCTACATGTACACATGCCTTACATTCTCGATAAAAACTTTTCACTGCTTCTAACAACTTGCCTCCCACACCATATATTCTTAATACATTCCAAAGAGCATCTCTATCAACTCTTATCATATGCCTTCTCCAGATCCATAAATGCTACATACAAATACATTTGCTTTTCTAAGTATTTCTCACATACATTCTTCAAAGCAAACACCTGACCCATACATCCTCTACCACTTCTGAAACCCCACTGCTCTTCCCCAATCTGATGCCCTGTACATGCCTTTACCCTCTCAATCAATACCCTTCCATATAATTTCCCAGGAATACTCAACACAAACTTATACCTCTGTAATTTGAGCACTCACTTTTATCCCTTTTGCCTTTGTACAACGGCACTATGCAAGGATTCCGCCAGTCCTCAGGCACCTCACCATGAGTCATACATACATTAAATAACCTTACCAACCAGTCAACAATACAGTCACCCTCTTCTTTAATAAATTCCACTGCAATACCATCTAAATCCACTGCCTTGCCGGCTTTCATCTTCTGCAAAGCTTTTACTACCTCTTCATCTGTTTTCTGATGCTACCTTGCTGACACAGGAAACAGCAATTAAGAATATAAATAAAAAATTACTTATTTGTGCAGTCTGGGGAAACAGCTCTTCACTTGCAAGGCCCACAAGCATGTGTGCAATACCACCGACAATGGAATTTTATTTTTCAAATACTTAAAGACTTCGCTAGAGAAGAGCCAGTTTACCTTTTATAATAAGACATGAAGTGACCTAAAAGTTTGCATAAAACAACAATAATCCGAAGTCTAAAAAAATCAAACAATGATTATACATCCATTTGCCTTACTTACCACTCTATCAAACATCATCATCCCCAAACGAATGCTTTACACAAAGCTCAAACCCTCAAAAGACATGCTACTCCTGTTATGGTGAATCTTGAATATATTAACTGAAAGTGTGGCAAGCTGGAGACATGTTTTTGTAATGTGTGAAAATCAACATATCTGTGTCAAAACTTTTTATCCACTGGATGTATGAAAGAGAAAAGCACTTACATAGTGAATGCGAAGGTGTCTTAATAAGGTCTGGTGGAACCATATTTACATCTTGCCTCTGGAATAAACTCTTTTCATGAACAACTTTTATGTCTGTATATTATACACAATACACTGAGAAAAATATCCAAATTTATGAAAGTCTATGGAACTGCGGGGCAAAAAATGCACCTTGGTGGATGATTTTAAATGATGGCACCATTACTGGTGTTATCAGTGGTGATAATGTCTATGAACTACCCAAAAACCTGAAAACATCTTTTTACCTTTTGTCCAACAGGTTTTATCCTTTCATTCTTTTTGCTTCGAGAAATACTGTCCCTCTCACTTCTTTTGCTCTAGGAGATGAATGTTACTCCAGCATAGTTCCTCTTGCTTATTCTTTAGCTCTCAGAGATGAATGTTATGCCAGTATACTATCCCTCTTGCTTCTTCTTTCAAGAAATAATGAGACTCCCTCTAAAACCAATTTTTACACTTAACCCACATGCCACTCTGAAAATTCAATTATACACAATAGTTAGTATACACTGGTTCATGTGTAATGTACTAACTTGACCTCATACAAGTAATATCAATAAACAAAAGATGTGACCGTCGGCCATAACCCGACAGCACTAGTTCTTCCATTTCTTATTACAAAAACGACAAACTCTTTCATGTCACTAACTCCAGACGTAATGCTCAAGATGTAACCACCCAACTGCACATGAATAGTAACTAAGAAGATACATGTAAGTTAAAAATCCATCATATAAACAAAATTCACATACCCTCCACACAAGAATCAATTCTAAAATAGAATAAAAAGACCCTCAAATACTCAAGATTACACTTCCCTCCCCCAAAAAGACAGCCCTTAATGCATATGGTTATGGAATGTAGACTTCTATACATGAGTATATTCCCTTCAACTCATTTCATACAACTTCATAAAGGCTTTGACAACTAATGAACAGAAATGAAATGACAATCATTCAAATAAAAACCACAAATACACAAATTCAGTAACTCAGTATATGTATATATTTCAAGCTACTAAGCAATCTTTAGGTGGCAACATTTAATCTACTTCCCATGTCAATCTTGCAGAGGTGGATTTTATTTCCTATGACCCATCCTCACTATCGACATCACACTGACAAAGGAGAAGTCACTTTTGTCTTAATAAAGACACTAATCATCCATTACTCCCATTAACCCTCCCTTTCAGCCAAAAACAGTAACTCCTAGCCCACCAGAAATGTCTGCCACTTTACCTCCACACTAAATGCAATCACAACATGGAACACAAAACCAAAATCCACCTGGAACAATCACCCCATCTAAGAATCACCAAACTTGACTACCACAATGTTATAATTCTCCAAAATAAATGCTAAAGAGATTTAATGAGAAGAAAACAACTTATCCAATTCTGACAAAACTTGTTACATAAACAAAATAATAGTCGAATTCAACAAAACTGTTGCCCCTATCAGCATCAAACAAGTCCCCATACAAAAAAAAAAAACTTCTTGTTGCAAACAGAGCTAAAAAAAGAATAAAGAAAAAAACAGAAAGTGTGGGGGAGGGGAGAAAATAAATGATGGTTCAAATGTGTTACCAAATACATCATACTGAATAAATGCATGACATTTTCACCATTATACTCATGAATGAAGAACAAATAAAGAATAAAAATAATGACACACCTCCAGTATTGATGTAACAGCCAGCTCAGGGACATTACAAGAACATGTTAACGCGTAAGCTCATGAGACACACGCAAAATACACCAAAAATTTGAAATGTATTAATAATCTAGCCATAGATTTCATACAAAAGTGAAAATCTAAGCTTTGTGATATGTGATCATCAATCGGAGATGAATAAGCAAACCTTCATTATATACCACATCTTTCAGTCAATGTCAATTTGACAGTGTGGTCAAACCTACCAGGGTTTTAAAGATTTGCAAGGCAAGGGGTGGCATGCAGCAATTTTTTAAACACTGGGCAAGGGGTATATAAGAATTTTTAATATCTTGTCATCAATGCTATCTCAGTCATGGTCTATACAACTGTTGACATATCTTTAAATCTCCTTTATAAGTTAACTGTGAACCACACTGGAACAATATCCAAGACATGCCATTGGAAGAAACAACAGCAGGAAAAAAGTAATGCCCATGTCACCAGTTGCTGATTGTCATAATCATCATTATTATTACTATAATGACTAACATTATCAAGTAACTCCGGGACCCTTTTCACTTAGGTAGTTCCTGCTTCATAAAGGATGCGCTACTTCCAGTAGCAGTGAAATGATGGACTCCTTTGGCATAAGATGAGACTGTACTCCCTTTCATTAACAGACAATGATACAACCTTGCTGAAGGTGACTTTTCACTCGTGTAACTATAAACAAGCAGAGTTTGGTAACAGCATATTTACTTTATACAGGTATTAGCAACACTGGTAACCCTAGGAGTACAGCTACAAAGGGTGGCTGACCAATTACAAAGCCTGCAAAAACAACTTTGATGCATAGTGAAATGAATAGTATGATCCATTCAGTCACTCTTACTAGCTTGGTTTGTAAACCATGCTGATAATACTCTACTTTCAAGAACTGTATCAACATACTGTGAAAGGACTACAATGAGCCAATGAGGAACATTTTCAAGAGAGAGAGGGAGAGAGTGTGAGCAGGTACATGTGAAGGACTACGAGCAACTGACACCATTTATCTATCTATCTACATCTCTGATGCCCATTACCTCCGGGAACTCTCATCAGGGGGATGCCATGGAAAAAGTCTTCACCTATCCTTGTCCTTTCATGCCTCCCTCGCAAACACTCTTCCACACATTCTTCTCCCATTTCTTTCTCTTCCTGAAACCATCACATAACAAATAATTGCATGAGCAAACCTGGGGTAATTCTTAATAATCATATAACACAAGGACTCCTTTTGCTGTGTTCCTGCAGCTCCAGGTCTATGTATAAATATAGCAGGTAGTGATGAAGTGAGAAGGAGATGGAGTGAGTATTTTGAAGGTTTGTTGAATGTGTTTGATGATTGAGTGGCAGATGTAGGGTGTTTTGGTTAGGGTGGGTGCAAAGTGAGAGGGTCAGGGAGAATGGTGTGGTTAAGAGAGAAGAGGTGGTGAGAGCTTTGCGGAAGATGAAATCTGGCAAGGCTGGTATTGCAGTGGAATTTATCAAAAAAGGGGGTGACTGTTGTTGATGATCGTTTAGTAAACATATTCACTGTATATATGGATCATGGTGAAGTACCTGAGGATTGGCAGAATGCATGCATGCATGCATAGTGCCATCGTACAAAGGCAAAGGGGATAAAGGCGAGTGTTCAAACTACAGAGGCATCAGTTGTTGAGTATTCCTGGGAAATTATACGGAAGGGTATTGAATGAGAGGGTGAAGGAATGTACAGAGCATTAGACTGAAGAAAAGCAGTGTGGTTTCAGAAGTGGTAGAGGATATGTGGATCAGGTGTTTGCTTCAAAGAATGTATGTGAGAAATACTTAGAAAGACTGACGGATTTGTAAGTAGCATTTATGGATCGGGAGAAGGCATATGAGAGGGTTGATAGAAATGCTTTGTAGAAGGTCTTAAGCATATATGGTGTGGGAGGCAAGCAGCCAGAAGTAGTGAAAAGTTTTTATCAAGGATGTAAGGCATGTTTGCGAGTGGGAAGAGAGGAGAGTGACCAGTTTCCAGTGAAGGTCTGTCTGCAGCTGGGGTGTGTGATGTCACTATGGTTATCTTATTTGTTTATGCAGTCTGTTGGGGATGAGAGGGTCTGGGAAGTGAGTCAGTTGTTGTTCGCTGATGATATGGCTCTGGTGGCTGATTCGAGGGAGAAACTGCAGAAGTTGGTGACTGAGTTTGGAAAAGTGTGTGAAAGGAGAAAACTGAGAGCGAATGTGAATAAAGGCAAGGTTATTAGGTTCAGTATGGTTGAGGGACAAGTAAATTGGGATGTAAGGGAGTTCCTAAAGGGAACAGGTATCAGAGATCTAGTTAGCTGGTTAGTTCATTAGATAGGCATTCTAAGCAGCCTCCTCAACATATCACAAGCAATTAATCTCTCCACTTACATACATCCAATGGAGAAAAAAGAATCAAAAGGTTTGCTAAAAATTCAGCAATTTTATTAACACGAGGTTTCCTGTAAAATATTAAAATTCCTTCTCATCACATAATTCTAAACTAGTAGTAACATTTGAAAAATCTTTCTACAAAGATGGCACCAAATTCTTCCATTCTATACAAAACTAAAATTCTATGGATTGGCTTTTCCATATTAATACAACTTAACTACTTACATACTTAAAGTTTTCTGCTATCCCAAAAAGATTCTAAAGCAATACTAGAATCTGAAAACTGCATCGTGGAAATACTAAGTCTAAACTTCCCACACCTTACTTCCATAGCATACATATTTTTTAGGAAATGTCTTGAAGCTTTATGAAAACAGAATTTGATTAAATTTGTGTTGTACTACAGAAGACGAAACAAAAAAATCCTTTACTGAACTAATTCACCTGTTCAAATAGATTCCAAAAGGTTATGCCTAAAGGCAACAAAATATACAGGTTGTTTAATTTTGCCTTGTGCCTAACCCATCAAGTTTTTGCCTCCTCACTAAACAATCACAATCACATACTTCATCAACATATATATTTTGCTGTACATCCAAACTATCTGAGGTTCTCCCACACAGTAATCAAACACAATCTAAATAACCCATTTCCAACATTCATGACACACAAAGGAACAACTTAAAATCAAGTCCCTATACAATTTCTAACTAGTAATATCTTTTTCAGTAAAGAGCTTCAAAACAATATGGGCATTTCTTGTTTGTCAAAGAAGGATATCTTATTTAAATGTTAGAAAGCTTCATTCAAGGGTCTGGCATTTTGAGTTACTAATCAGATATATAAATGAAATATGCTACACTTTTCAGTTTATAGCATCTTGCTTAACAGGATAATCCTCAGTTGTTTTACACAGATACAAATTATTCATTCATTCTCACACCTGAACACAACTACTGTTCAACCATTCTCATTCAATAATTCTCAGTATTTATATTTGCCACTAGCCACACCATACCTTCCACTCTTCTCCAAGTGCAATATCATGCATTACACTAACATCATAATGTACGAGTAAGTTTAGGAGAATGCATATGGGATGAGTAGGCCTTTGGACTCTAGACTTAACAATTAACTTGCAAGCTAAAACTGCCTATGCCCTCATCTCCTCACTTAGCCTGAGCAAGTGCTTGTTCTTCTTCCTGGTCGTCCTCTGAGGTAACTGGCTGGTCATGAATGAAGATGGGTGACCCTTCCCCTCTTACTGCTTCACCTGTCACGTGCACACTCACAATGTCAGAGCCTGGTATCTCAAACATTGAGTCCAAAAGTAGGTTTTCCTGAAAAAGATAAGACAAATAATACACAGGGAAATGTTTACTTTCTGAATATAAACTATTCTCAAGGGTCAATTACCTGTATATTTTCATAATCTATATCTCTGATGCCTGTTTCATTCTGGAATTCCCTCAAGGTGGTGGCCACAGTAATAAAGTTTCACAACTGGTGAACTATAAGCCAACATTATCTATTAAATGGTGGAATATCCACACACTGCAAGGATTATCTTCTATCTGTTTGTCCATTCCCTCCTTTGTGAATTAGCATTAGGAATTGATGAATACTTCATAAAGTTGCCAGGTCTTATCTACTAAGTTAAATCATTTCTACTCTGGCTAGTAAGCACACAAGAGTCAGGACCTTTTAAGAAATGGGCAAGTGCCTTCTGTCAAGCACATCTCACCTTGAAAATAAGAAGCTCATGCCAAACAAACTTGGATCTCAATACTCCACCTTTTCAATATTTCTATGATTACAATAAAACTAGTATTACCATGATGGCACGAAGACCTCTGGCCCCTGTCTTCCTTTCCATTGCTTGTTGAGAGATGGCATCCATGGCATCAGGTGTAAAGCTCAACTCAACCTGCAGAAGTATTTCATGTTAAGTTTCAAGGTTGAATAGATGACCACAACTCATCACACACACTGAAGCATTATTTTCATGAACACATTCTCTTGCTTTTGTTTAAACTCTTCCTTATCCCCCTTGGTGGCAATCTCTTCTCTCTTTTTAATCATTCTTTACTCTCAAAATAAACTCCCTCACCTAAGACTTGTTCCTCAAAATAAACTCCCTCACCTAAGACTTGTTCCTTCTCAATTTCATACTCCTTTCACTAGCAAACCCATACCCCCTATCATTTGCATATGTTTTTTCTCTCACTTAAATTACTACTCTCATTGGAACCTTTCTCATGTAACATTTTTGCAAATTACGGATATGATAATATCAAGCATCTTGATTTAAATGGCATATGATAATACCAAACTAAATAACAGGAAAAAGTCAGGAGTCATCACACATTTGTTTATATAGATATCTGGGAATAAAACTAAACTCTCCAAAGACTTTGTCAAAATTATAACCAATGAACCTGGGAAAAGCATGGTTTTGAGTAGAACCACTCCAAAGAAGCTTTCCAGTACAATATTTCAAACAAAATGGAGTTTAAGCAGACACAACACAACTGCACAAGCACAAAACATCACCTATTATAAAGTAGAAGATTAGCAATTAGATGTTCCAAGTAAATAAACAATAACAAGGGGCATCACTCTGCAATGGTAGTGCTCTGCAGTCTCAAGCCACCTGACTTGGGTTTAATTCCAAAACTGATTAGAGATGACAAGATGTTATTTGCTCTCTCTCCCTCACCCCACCCTCCTCCATATGACCCTATCTATAGCCCATGCCTTGCAACTCTATAATACTGTTGGAACTACTATTCCTTCAAACATACCCACTTTTGCTCTCCGAGATAAAATTCTCTCTTTCCACACATTCTTCATTGCACCCAGAACCTTCAGTGCCTCCCTCACCCTACGACTCACTTCTGCTTCCATGGTTCCATTCGCTGCTAAGTCCATTCCCAGATATCGAAAACACTTCACTTCCTCCAATTTTTCTCCATTCAAACTTACATCCCAACTAACTTGTCTTTCAACCCTGCTGAACCTAATAACCTTGCTCTTATTCACATTCACTCTCAACTTTCTCCTTTCACACAATTTCACACACTTTTCCAAACTCAGTCACCAAATTCTGTACTTTCACACTCAAATCAGCCACCAGTGCTGTATCATTGGCGAATAACAACTGACTCACTTCCCAGGCACTTTCATCCCCAACAGACTGCATACTCATTCTTCTCTCCAAGATTCTTGCGTTAACCTCCCTCACCACCCCATCCATAAACAAATAAAACAACTATGGTGACATCACACACCGATGCTGCAAACTGACCTTCACGGAAACCAATCACTCTTCTCTCTTCCTACATGTAAGTTTGCCTTATGCCCTTGATAAAAACTTCTCACTGCTTTTAGCAGCTTACTTCCCATACCATGTATTCTTATGATCTTACAAAAAGTGTCTCTATTAACTCTATCAACATGCCTTCACCAGATCCATAAGTACCACATACAAATTTTCTAAGTATTTCTCACACACATTCTTTGAAGCAAACACCTGATTCACACATCCTCTACCAATTCTGAAACCACACTGCTCCTCTGCAATTTGATGCTCTGCACATACTTTTATCCCTTCAATCAATACCCTCCCAGACAACTTAACAGGTATAATCAACAAACTTAAACCCCTGTAGTTTGAATACTCACCTTTAATGCCCTTGCCTTTACATAAAGGCACAACACATGCATACTGCCCATCCTTAGGCACATTACTATGATCCATACATACTATGAAAATCCCTACCGACCACTCAACAACATAATCACACCCTTCATTCAGAAATTCAGCTGAAATACAATCCACTTCAGTCATCTTGTCACATTCAATCTTAAAAAAAGCTCTCATCACCTCTTCTCTCTTCACCACACCACTCTCCATGACTCTCAATTTGCAAACCACCTTGACCCAAATGCCCTACATCTGCCACCCTATCATCAAACACATTCAATAGCCCTTCAAAATACTCACTCCATCTACTCACTTCTTCACTACATGTAACTAATTTCCCTTTTGCCCCCTTTAATGATGTTTACTATCTCATATCTTGTTTTTGCACATTGTTAAACTCCCTCTTCATCTTATTTTCCCGAAAGTTTACTGATACTTGCTCAGCCTAACTTTCATTTGCTATTTTTTCAAATCCTGCACTTTCCTCTTGATCTGACAATTAAACCTACTCAGTCTAATGAAATACAATCACCTTGTCCATGCCAAACAGCATCTGGAATTGTGGGACAAGAGCATTCTTTGGCTCTGTGAGGATCTTCACCAGCATGGCACGGGTTAAGGAGTGGAATGGCACCAGCACTGGAAACCTACCAACAAACTCCTACAAAGAAAGTGCAACAGGAAAGATTAATTTAAACTATATTTATAGAAATTTTTTCCATGGCTCTGGGCAATTGCTGACAATCTGCAATGATTACTTTTACAGCCTTAACTATCCTTTAAATCTGTCATACTCATAACATTACTTGTAAACTGAGTAAATAAATTTTCCATTCCTTCCCACAACTACTGACCACCTAAAGGTACTATCTTTTCCATACCTGGGTTTGAATACAAGATATACTACATGTGATATAAAAAGGGATATAAAATCTTTCTTATTCCTCCTATTTTCCATATTCCTTTAAGTTAAAGAAATCAAGCATTCTGGGATGTAGTCAAATGTAACCATACAAGAAAAAATAATTTCTTATAAAATATGAACAGTTAAATCCCATTTTCTTTTCAAGCAATCCTAAACTCAAAACTTTCTTATATAGGAACATGACTTGAAGATGAGGTTCTGTTTCATCAAACAAGGATTTTCTAAAACTCATGGTAGTTTAAACTTACAGGAATCATACCAAATTCAATGAGATCCCTTGCTTCCACTTTACCCAACAAGGCATCTTTCTCTTGGTTATCCTCCTCTGCATCGGTGCTAGCAGTCTGATGTGCAACATCTGCTTGAGATGCTGCACGGCGACCAACTGACTGTCCTCCAATGCCGAATCCCAAGTACTGAAGAAAATCATACAACAGAATACTAAGAATATATGGAATCATGATGTTATTCTAATACACTAATAAAAGCTTGAAGGCTGTCTTTATACTTTTTAACAATTATATACAATATTGGGAGTCTGACAAACATTTGACATACAAACATCTGTACTTAAGAATCTAAAAAAATGCCTTTTAATCCTGGTCTATCAGACCTGTACTTCAGAACCAGGGAACTACTTTAATGTGCATTTTTTTAATAAATGCTGAAGTCAAACTACATTCATTTCAGAGTACAATATCTATTCACAGTATTGCAAGCACATCTTGGTATTCACTCTAATTTCACAAGAATTATCATTATTTCTTTGTATTTTCGGACTTAAAAAAAATTCAACTTACAGAAATAATCCAGAAACATAACCTGTTTGTAAGATGGGGACTCTCAGTAAAGTGCTTTAATGTTCTTCTACCTTATCCCTATTCTTCCTGTCTTCTCAAAAATGAAATAGTCAGCAGCAATGCTCTATATCTATCTATATCTCTGGTGCCTGTTCCTACCTGGAACTCCCTCAAGGGGGTGACATAGGCAACAGTGTCTCTATAACTAGTGAACTCTGTTGGTGTCTCAGCCTCTTGTGCCTTACCCTTAACTGGCCATTGGCAGAGGGCAACTCTAAAATACTGTTTGCAGAGGCTCCTACCAAATGTTCCTACTGACTACATCTACTTAATGCTCTTGCCTAATATTCCTACCACTTCTACCTAATGTTACTGCCTAATGCTCCCACCTCAATGTTCCTACCTACTACTTCTACCTATTGCTCTTGACATTTTACCAAAAAGGTAGGGCTAGTGCATACTGCTTACTACATGAAAATCGTTACAAAAAATGTGCTGTTTAAGTGGTCAGGTGTTACGTATGATAAGGAGAGATCATATAATTGTGGACAGAATACTAGTAGTTCATGTGCGGGTGAAGGAAAAAAAAAAAAAACAGCTACCTGGGTCAGAGGAGTGCAACTTGACAACCACTGAAGTGTTGGCTCACTATGCAACCATCACCAACTCTCCTGATACCCATGTGGGCAGTACTGCTAATATACCTCCCTGGTCACTGGCTTTCTACCATCTATGATTTTTATCCTATATCTTTATTCACATTCTAGATTTATCCTGAGATGGCTCATTTCAATAATCTTTTCATGAAAACATTCATAACACTGCAATCATTTCTTTACAACAGACTCCTAACAGCCAGCAGGTTTTGGCTCCACACCTGTCATGAACTTTCAATCACTAACTTCATTTCTTCATAACAGGGGAAAAATTAGTTTGGTTCCTATGAGACCCAACCCTTATCTTTCTTTCTCCTTTCATGGTTACTCATCAGTCTGCACGAGAGGAGACTCAGGTAAAACTCCGGTAAGAGTCAAGCCTTAACTAAGACTGTTACTGTGCAGTTACGTCTTGATATGACCTCCCGCTGCTGCACCTCCCAACCAGTCAAAACTGGCACTGTGTTGGTCCAGTCTCCCCTACAGTACCTTTATATATACCCAGTACCTTTATACTTTTCAAGGTACTGGGTATATGGTAAAAAAAAAATTTTCGAGCTTTTAGTGTAATATCAGATCAGCATTTTGAAAATATCAAATTAAAAACAAAGTCTTTACCAACAGGAAGCTTTCGTGTCTTTCTGAAATGTTCTGAATGGCTGAGGTGGGTGGAAGACATTACTCCACAAAGTATTTTCTAAACCTGAACTGTTACACACTATGTACGTGGGTTTTGACATTTTGATCCTCAAGGCCATATATGTGGTGCAAGGATAAAGTGACATGATGGGGATCAGTGTCATAATCCACCACCTCATGGAACAATGACATATTTTCCAATAAGCACCTGACGATGTCATGTGGTATGTTTTGGACACCAACAAGGAATGATCATTGTCTTTCACATTACTAATCTTTCTCCATTTGTCATGTCTCGAGCAAATGAATGGTTTCTTGTACTGGGAACTCTAATGTGTCTTGAGATGATCTTCCATTTCAGAACGAAACACATTACTAAATCTCTACCCTGGTACATCCTTAACAAGAACCACAAGGGTTTCTTTCACTTCCTTACTACTACTCTCCTTAAAGCCAATACTCTCAGCCAACACAATTCCCCAACCCTTTTAAAAGTCCTATGCAGCAGTTGCATCCCTGTTCTGAAAGGAATCACAGTAGGAAAGACCATAAGACCCAAGTATTTGTAAAAGGCCTAAGAAGTAAACAGATCATAACTGGAATGGCTATGAAACCCAAGTAGCACAGCAGTGTAGTATAAATTCAACAATTCTCCAAACTTTAACAGTGTTTTCTAAACATTTTCTAACTAGCAACAGAAATTACTCATCTGCTACAATGAGATTAAAAAGAAGAAATCATATAATTTTTTCAATTTGTTCTCCATTTTACATCTTAGCAAGGTAGCATAAAAAACTGAGGACTAAGATGTCAAGAAAATTCCTCTAAGTATGCTTCCTCTATTCTTACTTTTGGAGAGCAGTGATGCAGGAGGGGAGGATTTCCAACTCTCCACATCCATCTGTTTGTTGGATTCTATGACACATGGAGGAATGTGGGGAACAACTAACAGTTACATGATCTGGGCTCTTTAATCTATACTAAGACAGTAAAAAAATTACTGTCTGAAACATATCTGAAACAGAGTTTCCCAAATTATTTCAAAACTTTCCAGTCTAGTAAAGTACAATGTATAAAACACCATAACCACTCCCTAAGATTAGCATTAACAAGCAAGAACCATGCAACCCATGTCTGTTTGCGAAAACAATGACCAATTAGACAGCAATATCCCTAACAACTGTATGATTATTGGTCTGCCTGATCTAAGGATCATAACAAAACTAAAGTCTGATTATAAAATCACAGGAACCCTTTTATGGGGCCCCTCACATAAATAATTCTAAAAGTAAAGTAATATACCTTAGTTCACATCCATCTGCAATGGTTGGCTGGCAGTGTGGTAGGACTAAAGATCCATAATGAAGCAAAAGCAAGACTTTTCAGAGAATTCCCCTTCTCAAACATCTACAAACAGCAGAATGCATGGCCAATGATGTTGATGGCTTTCTTGAAATAATGTGGAGAAAAATCTCTTTCTATCTATGTATCTATTGCTGGACTTCTATGGGGCTGTCAATCCTGAGTATGTTTAACATCTAAATCTAATTCACAATACTTCTTTAAAATTCTGTACATTCC
The DNA here is from genome assembly GCF_036320965.1 of Panulirus ornatus. NCBI lineage: Eukaryota > Metazoa > Arthropoda > Malacostraca > Decapoda > Palinuridae > Panulirus > Panulirus ornatus. The sequence goes on along the minus strand of NC_092254.1, from coordinate 2,429,634 downwards.
TTGTCTGTCATCTATGTATGAATCTAACTCTGAATTTAGGGTGGCCAATAACTAATATGGTTTGGAAATATCTCTTTACATACGAAAAGGAGTAATAAAGGTTCCTTTTAATTCTTGCACATCTCCTTGTTCCTAACACATTTACTAACTTTGGTAAACTATTTCAAATATTTGCTCAGTAGTTGTGTTTTCATTTACTTCTTCTAGGTATAGAGATGGGAACACCTGAAGAGAAGTGTAAATAATTTCAATGTCTACTTAAGTCTCAGTACTTAGCTCCAGCATGTTTATCCATTATATTTCTGGGATGTACTAGGTATATAACTCAAAAGCTTCTGAGTTTAATTTTTTCTTACGTTCTTGGGGGCATTGCTCACTGCTGAAAGTCAGTAACAGAAAATTCTTTCTTAATCTCTACCCTGTTTATGCAACTGTTATCGAAGATAAATTTCCAAAGCAATTCTTCACAGTGTTCAGTGTTATGGGATTTAGTCTTACTGCTTATGACTGTCTGCATCTTGATCCTACTATGACTTAAATGCAGTTTGTCATTTTGGAGATAGTGGTATTAGACACCGTATCAGGTCAATCAAAGTATTCTTACTTCTTACTGGTACTAATGTAAACAACACATCTATATACAGCCCACAGCCACTCACTTTAAACTCTCAAATATGCACACACTCACATGTAGATATACAAATATACCCAGTTTCTATATCCCCAGAGTGAAATGTCATCTAGGTAAACCAAAAAATCTAAAAATTCATGTAATTTTAATCAGAAAGTAAGTGTAAATTGTATCGACAGATCAACAACAAACACACATAACTATCTTCTATCCAAGTGTGCAGTTCACTGCCATCCAAGTCTGTCAGTGACCTGCCATCCATGTCTGTCAATCAGCAAAAAACAAAATACCTTGATGTTTCAAAACTGCACAAAATCAACTGTTATGTGATTCTTGGACACTATCCTGCAAATTAATCCATCCTGCTTGCCTTCATCTATATCCAACCTGAAATTATAAATATCAATTGACTTATCTACCTGTATATTTTGTGCCTCCTTTTCACTCATAGCGGGGTAGCTTAGGCAAAACTATCACCAAAATCATCAGCAACTGACCATCTCAATAACTAATGTTGAAGACCCAACTGCAATGCTTGAAACATTTGCTGCAAAGTTCAGTGATGATGGTTTGATATTATATATAAAAGCATGAGCTATTTGCTTTCACGAAAAGAGAGAATGAGTTAACAAGAAGACTGCCTCAGTAAGACAAAAAGAAAAGTAAGAGCAAGGATGTTCAAAGAGCCAGTAAAAGGCACAAAGGGCAGAAAACAACGAAACACAGTTAAAAGGTAAAATTAAAATAGCTGTAGGATACTCTGGAGTTAAGAATTCAAAGCACAGCACCATGCAGTGCTAAAGTAAAAATGTGGACACATAAATACACCAATAGTAAAGAGAAGGCTAATCCCTTTCTTTATCTCAAAGCAATGCTTCCATGAGTAGTCAAGGCTAACCAGTCAATGACCTGAGATAGGAAACTATAAGCTACTCAGAAATTAAAATGAACTATCCCAGGTCAACTTTTTCTTTTACATTATTCTAGACTTACTTGAAACTGTTGCATGAAAAGAAATATAAAAAGGTATCAGAACACATCATCACAGCACATTTGTTTTAAGTTAAGGATAATAACTGCACAACAGAGTAAAAACTGAACAAATAACTCAGGGTGGTTTCACTGAAAATATTATGCCTATTAGAGTATATAACAAGCCTTCACATAAGTAAACTACAAGAAATAAAACTGCATAAAAAAGCCTTATCTATGAAAAGCCTGTATCTGTACTCATGCACATATTGGCACATAAAGACACTGCTGGCTCAAACCACTCTGCTTGGCTATGGACAATCTGTACTATAAAAATGAATGTACCAAAGTCAATGCCTTCTCCCTGTATAACCAACTACTGACTCCTCATAAGGGAAATGAATGGCTAGAGTGAATCAAAACTCAGAAGAGGCACTTTACGTAATATATACACCAAACATCATTCATGAAACAGCACTGGTCCTTAATTCTAAATTGGAAATCATCCATGTAACAGCACTGGTCTGTAATTCGAAACTGGAAATAAAAGAGCCATCACAGGCACCTCACTAAGGGGCAGGGGGGTAGAGCACTTCTTTTTCTCAAAACCCTTAATGTACAGAAACAAATCCTTCCTCAATACAAAAACACTTTTTTATATACCAATAAAACAAAACAAGTCATAGCAAAAGATCAAGGCGATGCCACTATCCAACATGAATCCCATCACCATAGGCCTCTCCTATCATCTGGAAAAACGATGAACATAAGCTGGATTTATGCATACCAAAGTGATTTACAGACAAATTTCAGCACTAGCTATCTGATACACAGGGGACATTCTGGAATTTTGCAAACCTATTATCAGAAATGAGGTATGAAAAGGAACTCTATGACCAATATCAAATTCTAATGGTATAACCACTGCTGTGTTAAATGTTTGCTCTCAGTTCCAAAAACCTTCATGCTGTCTACATTATTGAAATACTTTATCATTACTCTCCTTGCAAACAAATGTAAGTGCTCAAGAGACACTATGATAAGAAGACTTCTTATATACTCTACACCTAACTTCTTCCCTTTCACGTAAGTTTCTCTTCTATTTCCCTATCCTCAACGTCATCTATAAAACTCAATCCTCTGATATCTAGAGCTCTTCATAAATTACAATTTTCTTTCACTTCAAATGACATTACAGTAAGGGTTCCTAGCCCTCTCTCACTCAATTTTCAAGAAACTTTTGGTCATCTAAACAAAGTGTAAAATTCTACTCACTCTTCTGATTCAGTTAACAGAGAGGGATAATCTGTGGTAGCTTCCATCCTTTTTCACCTATCTTTTTTGATAATACACAATATCCTAATTCCACACTCATTCTATATACTGTCCTTATCCATTAATATGTCAAACAGCTGTGGCAACATTACATAAATCAGATGCACACCAACAACTTTTCCAGTAAAATGTGGAGAAACATACATGATCCCTACACAAAAACATAAAATGGATTAGAGAATTAACTATATTACAAAAAATATCATGCTAAATAATTTCCTGGATATGTAATGTTTCCTTTATCTTGCTGCCTTTCCCACATTTCAGAGGAAGCATCAAGAAAAACAAACAACAGCCACATCTGCATACATCCAGTCTAGCTGTCATGCATAATGTACTGAAAGCAGAGCCTACCATCCAAAACTAAGACCTGTATACTACTCCATATGATCTACCATGACAACTTCATATGCCATGGATCACCCCCATTAACAGCATGCTGATTCTCCATACAAGGTATCACATCATTCTAGTTCTTTCTATCAAATGTGCTCCTCTTTCCCTCCTTAAAGTTTATCCCTGATATCCCACAGCTTCCTTTACTCCATCCTTCCATCTCCTAACCATACTCCCCATCCTCCTTGTTCTGATGCAAAATGAGAAAGGGGAAACAACATCAATCTTGGTGACATGCAATTTGAACTAAAACAAACTCTCTTGCCATGGGCACCCCTTTGAGGAGCTCCGGGAAGGAAAAGGCATCACAGATATAGATAGACAGATAAATAGCAAACCAACACTTCACACCAAAGTTCAGATCAATAACAGTTGAAAAGTCTTGGCATGGGCAGCTTGAAACAGGACAGATACTGTGATAAAGTTTATAGGTTATATGATGATCATCAGACCATTCATGACTATTCTGAATTTTCAATTGCTATAGCAATTAAAACTATTATCTAACAGGATGATTTAAGTGGTTCGATGCAAGGCAAGGAGGCAGCCATTTTGTCTGGTATTTTGGCTTTTGTCTTACAGAATGTTCATGTCAAAATTATGAGTGGGTAAAAAGCGTCTAAAGCTTAAGTCCAGCAGAGGGACTATGTGCTACTCAAAATAAATGGAAATTCAGTCTTAAGTAAATACATGACAACAAACCATAAATGAATACAAATTATTTCTTCAATCATACTTTAGCTTTAATACATTCCTATATGCTTTCTCTCATAAATACCTACTGAGTTAGCTTTACAGCAAAAGAAATATTCAAAGAGGGAAAGCTGTAACAGCTTACACTTGAATTTAATATGAAACTATAATTTTCATTTTCAATTTTCAATCATATTAGAGGCTTATCCTGTACATATGTAAATAGACAAGCCAAAAAGCAATACAGGTTGAGCATCCCTCATCCGAAATGCCTGGGACCATAAGTGTTTCGGAATTTATATTTTTTCTGATTTTGGAATATTTGTCTTTCCAGGTCAATATTGCCAGAACAGATGTTTCATCAGCATTATAGACTTGTTCTGATGTCAGAATTTTATCAGCAATGACCTTGGCAAACACTTCAATGAATTTCTCCACCGCTCCATGATCAGCATTTGCTTTATAAACAATCTTTAAAAATTTGATGCTGTCTTTTCTTAAATTTCTGCATCCAGCCTGTTGAATATTCTTAATTCTCTTCAATTTTCAGTTTATCATGATATATCTTTGCTTATTTCATGATCAGCATACCATTAAGTGGCATGTGTTCACTGCGTTGCTGGCAGATCCACTCTTTCAATACATGACCAAGATCTTCATTTTTGGCTTTATGAAGTGATTTTTCATTTTTCATTAACTTCTGTTCATCACTTTCAGTATTGAACTTAACAGTTTATCCTGTTTCTTCATATCATAGGTGGTTTCCCAAACAGCCTGGCTTTTAGTGCTATATATAAAATCAATGCTTCCTCTTTTTCTTATCACTGTTGCCCATAGGGGTATTTGCAGGCCCTTCTGACATTTTCAACAATATCTGTACCACAGAGCAAAGAATAGGCAAAAAACACAGTGAGTAATGCATGTAGGAATGGCAGTGACATGGTTTGTAACAAACTGGCACCAATCGACAGAGCCCAGCATGGGCAAATGAGGTCAGGTGTGGAATTTTCCACTTGTAATGTTAAGTTGCCACTCGAAAAATTCTGGATTTTGGAGCAATTTGGATTTCAGATTTTTGGATTAGGCTGCTCAACCTGTACAGCTTTAAATGTTGGCTCAACCAGATAAAATACTGGTACTAAAATCTTGCACTGGACATGCTAATTCATCAATGTAAAGCCACCAATAAAACTGACTTCTTTTTAAAGAAGCTCAAGAAGGTGGTATCTAAGCAATTTTACTGTAGGTTAGCTAATATCAATTCGATCACTGCTCTTTCCTCAGTCTTTACTTTGGAGAAGCTTAATCAACATAAAAAGCATTCATGTTAATAAGATGATACCAGTAGAGCAGTGATGGCCAATATATCAGATATGTACATTTGGAGATAAAACATTTGGCAAGAAGCTGCTTACCCATCACTTAATAATTTTCTGCTAATTCTAAGCACCAAAATAAATTCTGATTTCAGAGGCGCACTACAAAAAGCCAAAAACATAAGTATAGTGGCTTCGTTGTTACAGCAGATTTGCAAGAGGGAGAATGGGGAGAGATTAGAGAGAGAGAGAGTGTAATTAATCATATAACCCTAGGATCTCTTTCATGGGTTCCTGTAGCTCCAAGGCTGTGCTACAATCGGTAGCAGGGAAACGATGAACTACTTTGAAGTAAGAAGTTCACTGACAAGACTGTACTCCTTTCATCCAATGATAATGATAAAACTGCATTATAGGTGACTTTTCAATGTTGATGTAACCTCATGCAAGTCCAGGAACACCAGTGTGTGTGTGTGTGTGTGTGTGTGTGTGTGTGTGTGTGTGTGTGTGTGTGTGTGTGTGTGTGTGTTTGTTTGTTTGTTTGTTTGTTTGTTTGTTTGTTTGTTTGTTTGTGTGTGTGTGTGTGTGTGTGTGTGTGTGTGTGTGAAGTTACTATACATAGCCCTCTTCCCTGTCTTCCTACAAGACCTCCCATCATATCCTGCTGCCCAAATGGATAAAGACACTTTCATACGATATAACCTTACAATCACATTACTATATCCTGACACTAACCAAGTGACAACAAAGGAATTAGAATGCTGGACCAAACAAAGCAGAATATCTACATTGGTGAAGGATGAAGCTTTGTAAATACACCATAGTCTACACAAATATCGGTTTATAATCTTAAAAGTTTGTTTCTGCATCCAAGTCCACCCAAACACTGGGTAACAATCCTTAATTTCCTCAACAAAATGTAAGCAATCTGGGGTTATGGGCATTCTGCAATAATAAGCAAAAGACATTGTTCCTCACCCAACCTCAATCTCTTAAGGTAAGTCTGCAAATCAATCAGCAATTATAATGCTCAAACTACTAAGTCTTCATCTTCATATTTTGCTTACCACAGTCTGGATAAGAGAGATCTGGAAATTACTTGGGAGAGAAGGCCTGAAGTGGGACAAAGCCATATATCAAAGGGCTCTGGTAAAATTGTAATCTTTTATAGTTATACCTCGATAATAGTAAACTACAGACATTCAGTCAACTGGAATAACAATGGGGCCACTAAACTTTTGCTTTCTACTTTCCTTACATAATATTGTCAAAAATATATTTGGATTGGAGCTTTCAGCACCAAAGTCTTCATTTTGCTGTAAGGCTACAAAAAACATTTGAATATACTAACTTTTTCATTAGTCCGTCTGGATATCACACGATCAAGGCCATTGAAAGCTCCTGAGGCAACAAACAGAATGTTGGTTGTGTCCACCTGCACTGTTTCTCCACGAAGTTTCCGGGGAGAGTTGCGCTCTGGTACATTCACAATGGTGCCTTCAAGCATCTGAAGACAAACAATAATGTGAACTACTCACATGGATAAATGCAGTGGGCTGGCAGATAACAGTTAAAGGGTTGTGGCCTAACTGGTAGCATATGGATATCACGAAGATTGGACAGATGATAGTGGTACACATATTATGAAGGACTAGGGTATGACTATGGAGGGGGGATAGTCATCACAAAGGTCTGCTATGTAAGTTGCATCACACATATGGAACAAGGGAGGTGTAAATGGTAGCATTTGGCTGTTATGCAGGACTGTACAAGTATATGGTTGAAAGAAAAATACAACACAGCTTGAAACACACATTGTAAGACTGTATATTAATGGGCAGCATATATGTTATACAACTGTTCATTAGACAGCAGCATGTGGATTTTCTGAGTGATTAATGTAAATGTCAACACAAGGACTTACCAGACTGCAGAGAAAATGATAACACCAAACATTTCAGAGAGATGATGCTGAAATGTTCACAAATGGCTGGCAGGTAGAACTATAATACAAAACGTAACATGTTCTGTTATGAGGGACAGTTGAGTAACTGACAGAGTATGGGTACTATTATTATTATATATGTATATTTTTTTTTTTTTGCTTTGTCGCTGTCTCCCGCGTTTGAGAGGTAGCGCAAGGAAACAGACGAAAGAAATGGCCCAACCCACCCCCATACACATGTATATACATACGTCCACACACGCAAATATACATACCTACACAGCTTTCCATGGTTTACCCCAGACGCTTCACATGCCTTGATTCAATCCACTGACAGCACGTCAACCCCGGTATACCACATCGCTCCAATTCACTCTATTCCTTGCCCTCCTTTCACCCTCCTGCATGTTCAGGCCCCGATCACACAAAATCTTTTTCACTCCATCTTTCCACCTTCAATTTGGTCTCCCTCTTCTCCTCGTTCCCTCCACCTCCGACACATATATCCTCTTGGTCAATCTTTCCTCACTCATTCTCTCCATGTGCCCAAACCATTTCAAAACACCCTCTTCTGCTCTCTCAACCACGCTCTTTTTATTTCCACACATCTCTCTTACCCTTACGTTACTTACTCGATCAAACCACCTCACACCACACATTGTCCTCAAACATCTCATTTCCAGCACATCCATCCTCCTGTGCACAACTCTATCCATAGCCCACGCCTCGCAACCATACAACTTTGTTGGAACCACTTTTCCTTCAAACATACCCATTTTTGCTTTCCGAGATAATGTTCTCGACTTCCACACATTCTTCAAGGCTCCCAGAATTTTCGCCCCCTCCCCCACCCTATGATCCACTTCCGCTTCCATGGTTCCATCAGCTGCCAGATCCACTCCCAGATATCTAAAACACCTCACTTCCTCCAGTTTTTCTCCATTCAAACTCACCTCCCAATTGACTTGACCCTCAACCCTACTGTACCTAATAACCTTGCTCTTATTCACATTTACTCTTTTTTTTCATTTTGCTTTGTAGCTGTCTCCCGCGTTTGCGAGGTAGCGCAAGGAAACAGACGAAAGAAATGGCCCAACCCACCCCCATACACATGTATATACATACACGTCCACACACGCAAATATACATACCTATACATCTCAATGTACACATATATATACACACACAGACATATACATATATACACATGGACATAATTCATACTGTCTGCCTTTATTTATTCCCATCGCCACACATGGAATAACATCTCCCTCCCCCCTCATGTGTGCGAGGTAGCGCTAGGAAAAGACAACAAAGGCCCCATTTGTTCACACTCAGTCTCTAGCTGTCATGTAATAATGCCCGAAACCACAGCTCCCCTTCCACATCCAGGCCCCACAGAACCCTCCACGGCCCACCCCAGACGCTTCACATGCCCTGATTCAATCCATTGACAGCATGTCGACCCCGGTATACCACATCGATACAATTCACTCTATTCCTTGCACGCCTTTCACCCTCCTGCATGTTCAGGCCCCGATCACTCAAAATCTTTTTCACTCCATCTTTCCACCTCCAATTTGGTCTCCCACTTCTCGTTCCCTCTGCCTCCGACACATATATCCTCTTTGTCAATCTTTCCTCACTCATTCTCTCCATGTGCCCAAATCATTTCAAAACGCCCTCTTCTGCTCTCTCAACCATGCTCTTTTTATTTCCACACATCTCTCTTACCCTTACATTACTTACTCGATCAAACCACCTCACACCATATACTGTCCTCAAACATCTCATTTCCAGCACATCCACCCCCCTGCACACAACTCTATCCAGTATGGGTACTATGAATGATTAATGTAAGTGAAAAAACATTTGATCAAAGTGGTATTCATGTTTCTGGAGTCTGGTGCAAGGTGGTCATGTCCAGTTGTGATGAGGAGGTTCTGTGATACCCTCACAGAAATAAACAAAGAGCATCTTATGCTGTGTTAGATCCTAGTATTGCACACCATAAATATGGGGCATGTCTATTATCAAAAGTAACATATAGACAGCTTCTGTGAGTGGATAAACATTAAAGTACAGCATGGACAATATATATATGTACATATCAACATATGAAAAGTTACAAAGCTGAAATTTATTATAAAAACAGGGCATCAGTGATACTGACATACAGATAGAAGGTTGGTGGGCACAAAAAATTTAGTTAATATGGATTTACCAGCAGTGATGTTCACACACCAGTCATGACAAGAGTTTGTAAATAAAAGACATAACTCCAAATGTGACATATGTACTACTAACTTTAAGCATCCCCTGCTGGACTCCTTCACCACCAACATCTCGCAGCTGATGAATGCCTGGTACTGCTCCAATCTTGTCAACCTCATCCAAGAACACGATACCTTTGCCGAGAAGCACATGCTTAAAATCATGAAGGTCCTTTGAAGCAAAATATGCAAGCTAAATTGGGGATTGTGAATAATTAAGATAAGGGACAATACTGAACTAAAGAGGAACAGAATAAGTCTGTTGTAGTATACAACTGGAGGAAGGAGGTACTGACAAAATGGGAGAAGATATAGTACAGTTACAACAGGTAAGTAGTGAACAGCCAGAGAAGGGAAGAGCCATTAACAATAATCACATTGCAGATTATAGAAATTTAAACAGAAAAATCTAAACTTGTCACTAATACAATGGATTTCAAGACCAAGTGGTTTGAGATCTGGCATTGAATTTCATAGTCCCAGGAATGAAACCCTGTACAAAAGAGACTACTGAATATGGCTTTGCCAGAGATGCCTCCCCTAATCGTAGTGTACATGGGCTCCAGTCCATCAGGGAAGGTAACCAATGACTTTTGAGTCATACTGGACCTATGTTTTGATAAATGGATTCATTTACTATATAATGAATTGCCAAAGATATAGAGATAGGTGCTGTGTATTCATGCTGTAAAGGTGTTTCTTATTTCTTTGCTGGAATCTTTTCTCAGTTTGTAGATTAAGTCTATCTATCTATCTATAACTATGATGCCTATTCACTCTGCTCCCGTAAGGAGGTGGCCATAGCAAAAGTCTCCATATATAGTGAACTCCAGCGCCACTTTTTTAGCCTTCAGTGCCGCACCCTTTACAGACCACAAGCAGAGAGCAACTCTGCAGTATTTCCCGAGACTCCTATCTAATGTTCCTAGTGTGTCAACTTAAAGTTTCAACCTACTATTTCTACTTAATGCTCCAACCTAATGTTCCTATCTACTACTTCTACCCATTGTTTCTACCTATTGCTTTTATCTAGCATGCATACCAACTAACTAAATCTATTGCTCCTACTACTTTGCAAAATTCCTATCTACTACTTCTAGCCATTGTTTCTACCTATTGCTTTTATCTAGCATGCATACCTACTAACTAAATCTATTGCTCCTACTACTTTGCAAAAAGGCAGGGTTAGTGCATAGTGCTCACGGCATTAAAATCTATAGCTATGAAAACTGAGCTGTGTGAGTTGAGTTTTTCAAGTGTTATGTGTCACATGGAGAGACTGAAGTCTGTAAACAGGATGCCAGTAATCCACGTTTGAGTGAGACAGAGAAAAGATAGCTACCCGGGTCAGAGGAGTAAAAGTCAACAACCTCTTAAGTGCTGGCTCACTATGCAGCCATCACTAGCTCTCCTGATACCCAGGCAGGTAGTACCAGTAATATACTTCCCTGGTCGATGGGCGCCTACAAACTACTACCTACTTCGATTAAATGCCCAATCACTATTAACTACATACTTTATAAAGACTGTAATCCTGGAATAACAGATATACAAAAATACAGTTGAATATGTAATCTAAATACTGCACAATTACTTCCCTGATGATGGTCACAGATAATAAATATTCTAGGACTTTAAGGAAAAGTAACTTTTTCTTTCCCGCATACTAGTATCAAGGTAACAGATAAGTGCTAAAAATAAACTGAAACCTGGTTTAGCATCAATTACTTTATGAGCATTTTTCTCACCCTTAATATCTATGCAATGATCTTATTATCATTCCTTTACCATTATACAGTAAGTGATAAATGAATAACGAGAAGAGGTAATAGTCATGCAGCTATATCAGAGCCCTGATAACTAGGATATATCCAGGATCAATGGTGTGTAAAATAAAACAAATGTTTGAATTTCCCAAACGGCAAGAGGAGGACGAGGGAGGATTACTGTACAAGTAATAGGATACTATGTACTTTGCTTTGTTATTTCCTTTCCTTATTCCAATATTCTGACCTTCCTCCAAAGTAAGACATACCTTCTTTATGTAAGTCACTTTCAGTAAAGTAGCCTCACCTTTTTTTAATCTTTTCTTGATACCCAATATAAATTCATACATTTCCTGTTAACTTCTGACTATACATATTTATATATGTTTGAGGACAATATGTGCTGTGAGGTGGTTTGATCGAGTAAGTCATGTAAGGGTAAGAGAGATGTGTGGAATTAAAAAGAGTGTGGTGGAGAGAGCAGAAGAGGGTGTTTTGAAATGGTTTGGTCACATGGAGAGAATGAGTGAGGAAAGATTGACCAAGAGGATATATGTGTCAGAGGTGGAGGGAACGAGGAGAAGTGGGAGACCAAATTGGAGGTGGAAAGATGGAGTGAAAAAGATTTGGAGTGATTGGGACCTGAACATGCAGAAGGGTGAAAGGCGTGCAAGGAATAGAGTGAATTGGAATGATGTGGTATACCAGGGTCGACGCGCTGTCAATGGATTGAACCAGGGCATGTGAAGTGTCTGGGGTAAACCGTGGAAAGTTCTGTGGGGCCTGGATGTGGAAAGGGAGCTGTGGTTTTGGTGCATTATTACATGACAGCTAGAGACTGAGTGTGAATGAATGGGGCCTTTGTTGTCTTTCCTAGTGCTACCTCGCACACATGAGGGGGTTGATGGTTGTTATTCCATGTGTGGCGAGGTGGCGATGGGAATGAATAAAGGCAGACAGTATGAATTATGTACATGTGTATATATGTATATGTCTGTGTGTGTATATATATGTGTACAGTGAGATGTATAGGTATGTATATTTGCATGTGTGTATGTGTATGTATATACATGTGTACGAGGGTGGGTTGGGCCATTCTTTCGTCTGCTTCCTTGCGCTACCTCGCTAACGCGGGAGACAGCGACAAAGCAAAATAATAATAATAAAAAATATTCAAAGGGAGTTTCTAGAATGAGGTCTCTGTATTTTCATTAATTTTACAATAATTACTACACTACCATATCTAAGAAGGAATTATGAATATTTCATAAACATTCATCTTCTATATTTTTCAAATCATAGATGAAAAAATTTAAAATTTTTTTCAATAACTATTATATTCTGCATGAGACATACAAGCTTCCTCACCAGTCTGTGCCTTCTCCACATTGTAGTTGGCATCTTGGAGTAATTTGGCAATCACAGATTCTATATCCTCTCCAACATAGCCAGCTTGGGTCAGTGTTGTGCAGTCACATATAGCAAAGGGCACATCTAAACACTGTGCTATGGTTTGGGCTAATAATGTTTTACCTGAGGAGGAAAATTTAGAGTCATGAACACAAAGACAAGAGTATGGGTACATAAACATAGTTGGAAAAATGTTCATCAATATGAGGTCATGAATTTAAAATCAATGTTTTGAACATTTAAGATATAACCACTTATGAGTAAAATTCACCAACTGTTTTATATCCAAACTACAAGAATATACATGGTAATGCTAGTCTAGCCCCCAGTTACTTAACAAGTCTGTTATGTTTATTCAGCATAACTCAATATTCTATGCTCCCAATATCATGTTCGGTTAAGTATGTTTAGTTTGTAGTTTTATGCCATCTTTGATAATGCCTACTCTGCAGCTTTTCATCAAAACATGTCCAAATCACATGTAAAAAAAAAAGTAATACAAGGAATGAAACATTTTGATCACACAGGCATATCACTAAAAGCAGTTCTTAAAATGTTTCTCTGACATAGTCATGATTCATGTCTTATTACATGTCAATATCATTCACTATAATACATTCCACATGATAATATCGAGCTCTAACATCCAAGTATAAATGAAAAACAGACCTGAACCAGTGGGGCCAAGAAGCAGAATATTACTCTTCTCTAGTCTCATATTATGGGTGGTTGCATCAAGGATGTCTGAGCCATGTGAGTTGCTGGAGAGGGGTCTTTTGGTCTGCTGCTGCTGGTCCATCTGCTGCTGTTGAGGGTCCTGTTGCTGCTGTTGCTGTTGTTCTGTACTCTGGAAGCCACTTACCCCTAATGCATGACTCTGGCTGATGCCCGCAATGTGCAGCAAGTCTGAAGGGCATATAAGCAGTTGCTAATTACGGACAGAACTGACACTCTGAAAAAGTATCAAAGATGATTAATCCTTTATCTACATACATTAGTTTCTACAACTGAACCTGTTTCCAGACCTAACACAATATAATTCTTTAAAAATTGTTCAAGCTTAAGTATTTAAAATCTAGAAGGAAATCTTTGTGGTAATTTTGAGGTAAGACAGAGGCAAAAATTAGTCCTTGGCTTATTTATTAAAATAGTAAGATATCCCTGGGAGTAATTAATTTCTGATAATGCCTTCCAATCTAAATGAACACCCTAACCTATTTCACATATCTCATCTTTCCCAGTACTGTCAACTTTCTTCATTCCATAATCATCCACCCCCATGACAGCATTCATTAACGTTTATTCCACAACTACCCATTCAACTCCCATCATACGACCCATCTTCATCAATTACCCCACCACTGTCACAGCATCCATGTTACACCATGACCCTTTTCAGTGCATAAAAAAGGGACCTGAAAAGCTTTACAACCACTGCTATCAATCTCAATCCCATATCTACACATCCTTTTTCAACTTTAGGTACATTTCTCAGGACTCTAAGGCTTACCCTAAGCATCAGCATTTTTATCCCTTTACCATAATCGTCTCACCTAAAGATCAACATTTTGGTCATTTAATCTATTACTACTATCATTGTAAGCTGGAAACTCAAAATTAAGACAGATGTTTAACCAATCCACTCATTCATATTCTAGTACAGTATCAGATTCTGATGGCCTCAAAATGAAGCACCCTTCTTTAACATCCACTGAGATTCTTTATTCTCTGACATCACTCTAATGTGCTTTCCCACCACCTAACTTATTCATGCTAAAGTGGATGATAGCCACATCCCTCCAATATGTTTTCCATACACCTCAGGCATTTCTGCTGATGCACATAACAGCAACATATGCACAATACACACATACAATTAACAAGTGACCTTGTCCTGATTTTTCAGGACTGGCAGTTACTTGCACTGTTTGCTCAACAAAACTTAAACAAATTGGTATGTGCTGTAATAATACACACAGAGTAAATGGGGAAAACTGGACACCTACCTAGTGTCCTTATTTCTGGCAGCAATCAATAAAGGATAAGCATTAGTTTCTAAATTTACTAATATGTACATTACAAATAATCATAACATGCTATCTTGTACTCACTGCATACACAACTAAGCCTAGTCATGTAACATGAAATTAATATCTGTAACATGTTTCTCCTTCTAAAATCTCTTCATATCTATCAAGTAATGCATATCTTCATGTATCATAATTTTCCTCTCTTACCACAGCCCATCCTTACAGTTCCAAATAACATCCAGGAGAGTTGCAACATCTTATCTTCAGCATCTCCACATTGTCTCAACCTTACAGAATGTATCATCATTATTTCTATAATTTTCATCACACTTATCCCGGAAATTCAGAGTTACAGCATTTTTCAACTTCTTCACTTTAGTCCTTTAAAATCTACCTCTTGCTTTTCCAGTCCTATTCAGTTCCAGAACCAAAAAATGTGAATGATGCCTAATCATCCAAAACCTTTCTCCACCACTTCCTTGAGGAATTTACATGTTAACCTCAGCATTATACTAATGCAATATAAGATAAGCTTTTATTTTGTACACATCCCTTAGTTTTCCATGTACCTCTTTCACTCTAAAGTGAGAAACTGGGAATTTGAAGACATTCTTTGTCTAAATTTTGAATAAACTTTTCAAGGCAACGAGTTTAAAGACTGAAAGCTAATCATTACTAGTCCTTTGTAAAATAAAAAGAATAATCCTAAATTCTAATTCTACAAGCAGATGGAGTATATATGTTAAAATATTTACATAAACTGCTAAGCCAACACTGGGATACAGGATTATGCCAATTAAACTTACATTACACTATCAACTTATTAAAAATGATGAATCTAAAATATATCACAACTCTTATACATCATAGCCAAATCTAAGAATAAAGGGCAAATCAAATCCTCTATCCCAAGCACTGAATCATAAATGAGAAAAAGCAAAGTTATACCTTATGAACATTATTACTAACCCCTACCCCTATTGGTAAGTCCTTGAGGTACAGTTGCAGTGTCAAGGTGCAGTGGATCTGCCTTTGTCTGTGGGATGTTGTGATAGATACGTTTGTAATGATTGTAGACAGCTACACTCAATACTTTCTTGGCTCGTTCTTGACCAACAACATGCTTGTCTAAGTATTCATAAATCTGAAAGCAAACCCTTCCTTAGGTCTTGTAGTGAGATCAAATTAGTAGGTAGTAGGCACTACATCAGCTGGTCTTGTTCAAACAAAGAACCATATAGTCCTTTTCTCATCTTATGGCTCTACTTTTACAGTATACGCATATAAGACAAAATAATGTGCAATGAATTAGGTGATTGGATGATATTTTATGAGAAGCATTCTCCTCCATAATATCTTACAGTGAAGATTGCTATGTAAATGCATAGACCAACATCTAACATTTTTGCTTAATGTCCAATTTAGGTAAAAGTCTAAAATGCTATTGCAAAATGTTTTGACTCACGATATATATAAGCTAAAATATATTTCTGAAAATGACTCCAAGAAAAACCAACCTTTTTGGGGGGAGGTGGAGGTCTGCGACTGAAGGAGGCCTTTGGGTCTTCTCTCTTTTCTTTCTTCTTCCTCTTGGAGTCTACCTCTGACAGGACAACGAAGAAATGATGGCATTTTTCACATTTCACAAAGCGGGTTGAAGCTGCAGTAAACGACACAAACAACAAATATCTTACATTTCTCTGTGTCAATGGTGGTATATTGTTAGCATGGTCAGGGTAACTTTCCATCTTCAACATCTATGGGATTTAAAAACACCTTCAGAACTTAATGTATAAGTACATTTCATTCAGTCTCTGTTCCTTACCAACACTTTCATCCTAAATTGTGAAAATGTATGTGAAAGATTCATTTGTATACTGTACTAACAATAATATTTACTGTATTCAATACTTATGGGGCAATACAAAATCTTTCTTCAGTACTGCACTTGACTGTATGAGTACATTAAAAAATCATATGCAATTTAATAACCTTTATCTAATACTGTTAACTTGTCTATTAAATCACCATTATTCCACCCCTCATATAAAAATTGTTCTTGCACACACTCACTTCCTTCCAAAACACTTGCCACTCTTCCTTACCCACCTCACTACCAGTTGTATAAGCACTATCAACTCCGTCTCTCATAATCCACTTTCATTTTAACCGACATCAGTTTGGGGCTCACTTCCTTAAACTCTTTCATACAATCCCACAACTCCTACCTCAGTATAAGCGGCACTTCCTCTGCTATCTTTCTCACACTAGCCCCATACTTTACCCATCCTACATTCCCAAACCATTCTTCCCCATCCCACTTGAGCTTTGTTTCCCTTAAAGCCAGAATATCCAAGTTCCTAACTTCAACTGTACTACACGTCTTTCCCTTCTCATCCAGGTTACATCCGTGTACACTGCGACACCCTAGTCTATAAACTTCACTCAAGATAAGGACTCCTTGCTTGGCTCCTTCTGTTCCACTGTTTACATAAATAAATCATAAACATACACATACATATCCATATATACACATGTACTTATTCATACTTGCTTGCCTGAGGCAGGGGATAACGATGCTGTTTTCATGTGGGGCAAGGTAGTGACAGGAATGGATGAAGGCAAGAAAGTATGAATATGTACAGGTGTTATATGTAATGTCTGTGTATATGTATGTACAGGTTGATATGTATAAATAAATATCATATGTGTGTGTGTGCTTGTGTGTGTGCTATTTCATGTGTGGCGGGGTGGCAACGGGAATGAATGAAGGCAGCAAGTATGAATATGTACATGTGCATATATGTATGTGTTTGTGTATATATATGTATGTATACATTGAAATGTATAGGTATGTATATGTGCGTGTGTGGGCATTTATGTATATACATGTGTATGTAGGTGGGTTGGGCCATTCTTTCGTCCGTTTCCTTGCACTAACTCACTAACACAGGAGACTGACTAAGTATAAAGAAAATAAATATAAATATAAATATAAAATGGTTTGGGCACATGGAGAGAATGAGTGAGGAAAGGTTGACCAAGAGGATATATGTGTCGGAGGTGGAGGGAACGAGGAGAAGAGGGAGACCAAATTGGAGGTGGAAAGATGGAGTGAAAAAGATTTTGTGTGATCGGGGCCTGAACATGCAGGAGGGTGAAAGGAGGGCAAGGAATAGAGTGAATTGGAGCGATGTGGTATACCGGGGTTGACGTGCTATCAGTGGATTGAATCAGGGCATGTGAAGCGTCTGGGGTAAACCATGGAAAGCTGTGTAGGTATGTATATTTGCGTGTGTGGACGTATGTATATACATGTGTATGGGGGTGGGTTGGGCCATTTCTTTCGTCTGTTTCCTTGCGCTACCTCGCAAACGCGGGAGACAGCGGCAAAAAAAAAGAAAAAAAAAAATAAATAAATAAATATAAAAATGGGTATGTTTGAAGGAATAGTGGTTCCAACAATGTTGTATGGTTGCGAGGCGTGGGCTATGGATAGAGTTGTGCGCAGAAGGGTGGATGTGCTGGAAATGAGATGTTTGAGAACAATGTGTGGTGTGAGGTGGTTTGATCAAGTAAGTAATGTACGGGTAAGAGAGATGTGTGGAAATAAAAAGAGCGTGGTTGAGAGAGCAGAAGAGGGTGTTTTGAAATGGTTTGGGCGCATGCAGAGAATGAGTGAGGAAAGATTGATCAAGAGGATATATGTGTCGGAGGTGGAGGGAACGAGGAGAAGTGGGAGACCAAATTGGAGGTGGAAAGATGGAGTAAAAAAGATTTTGTGTGATCGGGGCCTGAACATGCAGGAGGGTGAAAGGCGGGCAAGGAATAGAGTGAATTGGATCGATGTGGTATACCGGGGTTGACGTGCTGTCAGTGGATTGAATCAGGGCATGTGAAACGTCTGGGGTAAACCATGGAAAGTTGTGTGGGGCCTGGATGTGGAAAGGGAGCTGTGGTTTAGGGCATTATTGCATGACAGCTAGAGACTGAGTGTGAACAAATGGGGCCTTTGTTGTCTTTTCCAAGTGCTACCTCGCACACATGAGGGGGGAGGGGGATGTTATTCCATGTGTGGCGAGGTGGCGATGGGAATGAATAAAGGCAGACAGTGTGAATTGTGTGCATGGGTATATATGTATGTGTCTGTGTGTGTATATATATGTGTACATTGAGATGTATAGGTATGTACATTTGCGTGTGTGGACGTGTAAGTATATACATTGTGTATGGGGGTGGGTTGGGCCATTTCTTTCGTCTGTTTCCTTGCGCTACCTCGCAAACGCGGGAGACAGCGACAAAAAAAAAAAAAAATACACGCAAATATAGTGCATAGAACACGTATCTCCTGCATGTCGTAAAAAGCAACTACAAGGGGCAGGAGCTTGTGGCTGGAAATCCTCTCTTTCTGTATTACTTTCCAAAAGAAGCGACAAAGAAAGCGGCCAATCGAGGATCTTTTCCCTCAAAGGCTCTGTCATCTGTTTCTTTATGCTACCTCACTAATGTGGGAAAGAGCAAATGTGTATGAAAAAATATATGACTTCTTTGTCATTTCTCATGGTAGTGAGTTGACTGACTGTCACAAACAGGATTCAAACATGTGCTGGTTTTACCCTGGGTGGCCCATGAATGAGTCACAGTCAGCTATGCTAACCACTATATCGCAGAGGTTCATGAAATGAATATCCTAACTAAATAATCAACAAAACAGTCAAAGTTAAAGAAACCTAAACAACTGTATGTTACAAAAAGACTTACATACAAAAGTTTCTACGTGGGTACATGGGTCCCCACACTTGGGGCAACACAACTGATTTTTTTCATTCTTATTTTTCTGTGCATCCTTGTCATTACCATCATCGCCACCATCACCGTCCGTTGGAGGGCCAGTTGAAGACTGATAGCAAAGAGCAGCAGTACATATTGGACGTATAGATACTAAGGAATATCTCACAGGCTGACGCTCTATCACTTGTACACACAATACACCTGAAAAATAAAGAGAAAAAATTACAGAATGTAAAGTGTCATATATGAGTAATAAGCAACTGCCATATTGAAAAATGAAGTTCCAAATTATAAATATGCATACTATAAACTGAAAACATCCTCAACATATCAATTAAATGCATTATCACCAAAAAAATGCTAACAATGTTTCAAAAACTCCTATTATACTAACAATAAAATAGTGGAATCCCAATATATCCAACTTGATATATCAACCCCTTAGAAAAACATCATGTTCTTATACTGTCGTTGTCACGGTCACAAGATAAAATTCACTTCCTGCAACTCCTCCTATCATCCATATCAACAACCATCATCGAACAAATGATCTGAGCATACTTTTAATGTGGCAGACAGGCTGATGGTAAATGAAAATAAAATGAGTTAGAATTCAAGGACTGAATGAGAGAAAAAAACTAATATTGTAACAGAGGAGACAAAACTTATTAAAGAAATTAAATTTGAAACTTACCATTTCTATTTAAAGTCTTGGCATTCCTGATGGACAAAAGTCGCCTCAAAGATCGAGCTCCCCATCTTACACTGGACATATTTGCTTTTTTGTTGACAGAATTCTAAAATTTTTGAATCTTAATGGGAACAATTATCTTAGAATTTCAAACTGTTCTTTATTCTGTCTTCAAATTCCTAATCTGCAAGAAAAGAAAGTCACCATCACCCAATAAGAAAGGCAATGTCAGATTGGATGCTTAGAAAGACTTTACTGAAAGTCAAGGTGCAATCTTGTAAATGAAGAGAGAGGCGAGTCATGTTTCTTAACTGATAAGGAACACTGCAAAAAGATATACTGTAAAAATAGTAAGGCATCAAATGAAAGTGCTCATGATTCATAATCTGAGAGTACTGAATACAGTTCAGGATATTCTTTACTAATTCACTAACCAAAAACATCATGTATTTCCACTCACTCCTCAAAATTTTGAAAAATGTATTCTCTAAAAAAGTACCTAGCAAGCATAAGAAATTCTGGGGTTAGGACCTTCAATCCAACAATCTGTCTGGTGTGGAACACTGGCTTTCTGTAGGTCATTATCGTTTCACTTGAAAACAGTCACTTGCTAATTCCAGGTCCCTCACCAGCCAGTAACAGACCGCTACAAAAGTGATTTCATTGACCTACCAACTTTTAGCCACAGAAAGCTTATTTTTCACAGGGGGTGGGCATGAACCCAAAAGTGGTCAAAGATGGTGCAAATAAAAATTAAAAAAGGTGAAGAAAATGTTATAAATACATAATTCTAGACATCTGTTGTCCCTATTATGACTTTCTTTTTTCAGGATCTGGCCCATTTGCAATGATTGTAAAACTGGAAGGAAATCCTCTTCATACCTATTACCCTGAATGGCTTAAGAACCTTGCTGACTCAGTTTCTGTTCATTTCAAGGAGTCTACAAAAAGGAAAGAGAAACCAATAAAGAACTAGTTGGTGTAGAAAACGTAAATTTGCCCAAACAATCATAACTCGGGTTAAATCACGTGAAGAATACGTTGATATGGCTATGGTCGTTTATGTTTATGTAGGGATGATCAATACAGAGTTTTCGTGGTGCAAGGAATAGAGTGAATTAGAACAATGTGGTATATCGGGGTCAACGAACTATCAATGAATTAAATCAGGTCATGTGAAGCGTCTGGGGTAAACCATGGAAAGGTCTGTGGGGCCTGGATGTGGAAAGGGAGCTGTGGTTTCGGTTCATTACACATGACAGCTAGAGACTAAGTGTGAAGGAATGTGGCCTTTTTTGTCTTTTCCTAACTTGCTGGGGGGGGGATGATGATGATGATGATGTTGATCATGCTATTTCATGTATGGCAGGATGGTGACAGGAATGGATGATGGCAGTAAGTATGAATATGTACATGTGTGTATATGTATATGTCTGTGTATGTATATGTATGTATACGTTGAAATGTATATGTATGTACCTGTGCGTGTGTGGGCGTTTATGTATATACATGTGTATGTGGGTGGGTTGGGCCATTCCTTGTCTCTTTCCTCGCACTACCTCACTAACGTGAGAGACAGCGATTAAGTATAATAAAATAATGTATACAGACTTACACATATATAATCATGTACATATATTTATTTGCCTTCCTCCATTTCTGGTGCCACCCAACCCCACACAAAACAGTACTGCCATTCCCAGTGTCAGCGAGATAGCACCAGGAAAACCATACATATCCACGAGTAAAATGAAACACAAAAAGTTCCCAAGTGCACTTTCATGTAATGATCATGTCATCAGGGGAGATACAAAAATGAGAAAGAAGACACTGAAAAGTCAGTTGATATAAAAGGAAGAGACGCAGCAAAGATGCCATTGGTAAATGCTTGTTTACCAATGGTGTCTCAGCTATGTCTCTTCCTTTGTATATCAACTGACTGTTCTATGTCTTCTATCTCATTAATGTATCTCCCCTGCTGATGTGATTCCATGAAAATGCACCTGCGAACTTATTGTGTTTCATTTTCCTCATGGTTATATGCATTTACTAGATCACATGCACCACTAAGACCTCTGACATATGATAATTTTGAGAAACAAAGCTAAATCTTATTTGGCGTTCCAAGTTCATCAAACATCCTTTGTAGAAGTATACTTTGCCTCCCCACTGCAGTTAGCTTTAGATATTATGTGATTTTCTTCTGCAAAGCAAATGAAGTGTTTAGAAAATACAACAGCAGCTACAGTGCATGACTATGAACATCACCAAGTATAATCCATATACGATTAAATTAAATACCATGATACTACTAAGCGTTATATATACGATATCAGAGGATTATGAAGGGTTAAGGTTAAAACAGGTAAAGCCTTGTCAATGAAAAAAATCAACAGCACCAACTAAAACCTCACCTAGTAACGGTACCAGAAATTTACCAACATCAAATATGTCTGTTGCTAAATATTACATGGCCAGGTGCTGTGTCATCTTAGATTTTTTCAAATAATATCAAAAAAGCAATAAGGCTAAGCATATCAGAAAATGTTGGGATAACTAATATAAAAGTAGGTAATACACTTGTAAATCATCAACAGATCCTGTAAAAACCTCAGCTAATACATATAACAATATCAATAAACCAATTACATTCCTCTCTAGCTAGGAATCATATGGCTGTTTGCTGTGTCATCTGTTTGAGATCCGTTGCCATTTTGGTGGTGTACATTTCAGCTAGAATATTATGAATCTTGGCTATAAAGGAGATTAAGTAAGGTTTTTATAAGGTTCCTGTTGTTGTTTACAAAATATTCTATACTTAATATCAAATAAACCCATACTTCCCTAATATTTTACTATTCTTATTCAATATTGCCCTACATGAAAGATAAAAGAAATAAGTCATTTAAAGATATTCCTGTAAACAGAATGAACTGCATAAACAAAAACATACGTATCAATTTCCCAAAGCTAGTGTCAATGCTGAGCTGAAATAGACTTTTATCTAAAAGATTAAATTTACCTCATTGGGAATGTTGAAGCACAAGACAACTTGGGGACGTGTGTACTGCCAGCCAATTACAAGGCCGTGACTAACCCAGTTGACTGGACACTTACACAACAACACTGCCCACTTACCTGCTAAACACGTTAATATTCACTGCTATCCAATCCCTTCTTATTTCTATTCCTACTGACATGCAACACAAGGATAACGTAGTATCCAAGTCACAGATCTGATCAAATGGCTACTGGGGCCGCACAACACTCATTTATTACATAATATAAAGTTAATAAGTGCACTCGAGCTCAACCACATTTCTTCGTATCAGCTGATTTCCTCTCCCACGCAAATTTCTTATAAATAACGGTTTAAAATATATCAATAACCATAAAAGTAGACAAACAGGGGTTATAAGAGTAGTATGCCAACATATGCGAATGGAAAACAGTAAATTATATCAGTTTCATGCCTTTACATAACAAAAACGGCGTAGCAACTTTCCTTCCTGACAGCAACTTCAGACTGAGGCTAAATGACTAACGTTCTCTTAGATAATATTCTTATCTAGAATTATTCCCAAAATCTTATAACTGATGTCAAAACAAGCAGAAATTTATTCATATGTGTACTAAATCTATTATACTACTGACCATTTGCTCCATGATTTTTATTTGTAATTACTTTAATTATTATTGTTATAAAATCTAAAAGAAGAGAAAACGCGATATAAGAGAAAATATTATAACATATATGTACTTCTCATAGTTAGTATTTTGACAACATTACATGCAAATAAAACGTAATAAAGACGAACTTATCTAATTATTTTTTGATACTTTTGAAGGCTTCGAAATATAGCCCAACATTTTAGTGAATCGCAGACATCAGCTGAGCATTGTAAACAAATTAGTGGGTTAGGTTCACTTTCTGTATAAATGGACTCTACATCCGTTCCTTTTCGTGTAAATTTTACAAATGAGCGAAAAGAGAAACTCACTGTAAAATGGAAAGAAAATAGAAGTGCTCTTCTCACCCATAAACTTAGCAATGTGAATTTGATACAGTTTTTTATCAAGTAATACAATTTTGAAATAGACAGAATATTTTAACTATTGTATCGTTTAGTTATTAAAACTATTCCATTAGTGTTGATCGTTTTCAGAATATTATGTGAACTTTTCTCGTTGGCATTGTGTTTATTTTGAAGAAAAAATGAAAAAGACATTTAATCCATAAAGTCTTAAACGTACTTTTCATTAAAACGAATGCCATATGTATAGCAGAAATCTACTTTCTTTCGATTTCCTTTAGTCAATTCCTCTGCGTCTTTAAAGTTTACATTTGCTGAGGAAATTCTATGTAACATCCATAGAGATTTGGGTATGCAACCAATTGTAGTATGCCATTTCAGAAGACCTGTCGTCTCTAGGCCTCTTGTAATACACTTTTTTTAGTACAGCACCTGCAGGAGTTCAGTTAAAGCATATTTCAGCATTCATTCCCTCAGAAGTATTTCATATATGTAATTGGATTACCTTAGGTTACATTCTTTTGTAGACTATGAGTGAAATAAGATTAGAGAAGAAAATTTACTCAGAACAGATATACTAATAATTAATTCTATTTACATGTGTTAGTTTTATAGCTTTGTTTGTAACACTATGATTGACAAAAGAAAGTCTTAAAAATCTCAACTTAATATCTCTTCATGTGCTTATCATCCTTACTAAACAGAGATTAACAAAGAGGGTGTATGTGTCAGAAAGGGATGGGGGGAGCTATGAGGAGAGTTGACCAAGGAAAATGTAACTTACTATGTTGAGTGCAGATCTTCAAATTGTTACATAGGACAAATATCAAATACTGTAAGTTTTCAAATAATTCCCTTATTTTTCCCCTTTATTAAAGCAACAGCAGTGTGGTGAAATATTCAAGCAAATGCTGAAAGCAAGTGCAACAACACGAAAAACTCAATAATAATGATGTTTACGAAGACAAGGAGGGAAGAACGGCTTTAATGATTTTGAGTTGATAAAGTGCCATAAACAAAACCAATATGTCTCAGCCTCGGACTCTGGGGCTAGATGTAGAAATTCTGCGTCGCCTGAGCTGTAATCGCCTTGTGCGAGTTTTAGAGGATGCTCCTGGTGCCAAAGATTTGATTATTGATGGAGATCTCATGAAAATGCTTGATCGTATTGCAGGAGCAACACTTCTCAGGTTAGTCTGAATTTTTCCTCTATGATATGTGACAAAACTATAACATGAGGGAAGTGATTTTATGGAATTTTTGTCTATAGTAACACCAATATAGAGTAAACTTTTACCATATGTGTTAAATAGACTTGTTTATAATGAAACTGTGTTTTGGTTGCTACTTTTTGGAGAAAGTTATTTTCAGCTTTTACTAAAGTAAAAGCTTTGCTTGATTGTCATGTAGATCTGATGTATTGTAGAAATTGACTTGATAAGCTGGTATTGTATATGCTGTACCAAAAATGACATACTAAATAGTTACTTTTATTAAAAGATGTAGCAACTTTGCATGGAATACATGCAATTATATTTTATGTGGTGCTTGTTAGTTCATATCTATTACTATATCTTGTTAAATGGTTTTTGTTTCTAGGATTTGTAGTCAATCTCTAAAAATCAAATCCTAAGGATACCTTTTTTGTCACATAAAGTTACAAAGTAATTAGATCATCATTAGAGTCGTATATATTTATTGTAAGATTGTTCACCTTATTCTAAGAGGACTAAGTGTTAAGATATTTGAAAGAGCGGGGAGAAAGGATTGAGTGAGTAGGAGATAGTTTAATAACGTTAAGGAAGCTTTGGGATATTGGGTCCTGAACATTTAGGAATATGAAAGGCATTTACTAGATAGAATGAACAGGATTGATGTTGTATATGGAGTGGAATGAGCTGAACTATAGCAAATGAAGCAGTGAAGATAAACCGTGGAGTGGTATATAGGGCTTTTATTATATGCCCAGGAGAAATATCCACAGGTATTTGACATGGAAGCAAATTACCGTATATCATCCCCATAATCCTATTTTGTAATCACGACCTCACCTCCTGCCAAATGTGATGACATAATGGGAGGGGGAGGGTGGAAGGTTGATAGAGGCTTCCTCTCATGGGGGGATCGTGGATAAAGTTGATTCGGTCGTTTCTTCAGGTAGCGAATATTGGAGTAGATTAAGATCGCTGAGGATTGGTGTACGTACAAAGAACGTAATAATGGGTAATGGACGACCTCATCATAGCTTTAACTTGGTGGTGGTGCCTACGAAATAGAGACTTTTAAGTGAGCAATGGTTAACCCCGTCAGCCATTGCGTAATGGACGTGATGCCATATTGTAGTAGACATTACCTAACTGTAAATGAATTAGACGTCGCCTTCGGTTTTATGTGATTGCGTTTTTGATATAGTTATTCATTACATCATTGGTATGAATATAATGAATTATGTCGCTGGAAACATTCTAATGAAGACTTATAGATAAGTTGTGTGCCGATGCGTTGCATGTTAACGACTGTGGAGCTGTTGGGGTGAGGTGGTCGTCTTTGTCGTGGTTTAATGTTGTCCTTTTCTTCCTGGCAAGATACTTATAATGGGCTGAGTTGAATGTTTCATGATTTGTGTTGGTACAGTTGAGCCTGCAGGTATTCCTGTTTATAGCAAAAGTATAACTTTTAAATGTGCAGAATATATTTGCTAAACATCTGAAGTTAGTTTCGAAGAAAGCGAGGATTTTAAGCCTACAAATTATAGGCCTATTTGCAAGTATCTTGAAGGTGGAAAGGTTACATGAAGAGTGAAATACAAGCGACGGAAAAGAATTCCAGTCTTTCGTCAAAGGAAGATACATATCATAATGGTCACTCCTCGTATGGTTGGTCTCTACACAGAAACTGTGGGAAGCAGTGGCAGAACACGTGTAGCGGTACAGATCACGGTTTCTGGTGTACAGGCAGACAAGCTCACGAGAGCACACAGGTCATTGTGACAACTACATTTATATGTAGTTTTTGCCTGCCTTTGGATCTTCTCTAACAGATCTGTTGGAAAGGATCCAGAGGCAGGCAAAAACTATTGTATTAGCAAGTAAGAGAGCTGAGTTACAGGGGAAGGTTGGCAACCATAGATTTGGCCAGGTGAAAGATTAGAGAACATGATAATTTTCAGGTTCCTCAGTGTGGATGTGATTTTCCTCTCGCGTTACTGCGCACCAGGAGACTTATCATGTACGTGGTGAGAGACGTCGATGTTATCTTTCTAGTTCACATGATAGGAATATTTGTGCTTGAAATGTGCCGCATGATCAGGTGCAGGACTGTGCCTTTGTTATTGTAGACGTAGACACCATTATTGTGGATTGTTAGGGTCTGTGTACTTCAGGAAACTTCTTTATTAGATATATTCTCCATAAAAGCAGAAAACACCTTTTTTGGGCAAATAGAATTACGTGTTTCCTAAAGGGCGCATCCAGCTGTAAAGTGAGCAACCCGCATACTATGTAAAACAGGCCAATATGCACCTGATATTACTGTTGGACAGGATTTTTTTTGTCTCATGAAAGGGGATACCATGTTAGGCATGAATTTTGGACAATTTTTATATTCTTAAACCTACTGTGAATTAACCTAACCATCTATCATAATTTAACAATCCAACCATTGAATTTTGGAAAATTTTTATATTCTTAAGCTTACCTTGAATTAACATAGCCATCTATCCCCATTTAACCTAATTTAACTTCACTAAACCACAAGTAAAAGCCTCAACAGCTACGTTTATGGATGAAAATTCTGATGGCGCTTCAAATGTTATACCTTGATATGGTCCTGCATATTTTTGGTACCTACTTTTATACTAGCTTCCTTGTATGCATAAATCGTCTTTTTGTATATAGATATAGTATGTTTTTATCACTGAATCATGTATTGATATTCAGCATTGATATGTCCTGGTTAATTTTAACGAATGTTCATATATATGTTCATTTATATTTATATCCCTCCACAAATCACGACTTACTGCTAAAAGACCTTTACTCGCTTATTATAATTATAGTATACTTATTTCCATTTTCTACTTTTGACAAATGGCTGTATCGGTAAATATTCTTCTTACTATCAATATCATTACCGGTATGTTCATATATAGGGCCAGCTCTTTGAATATGTTCAGAGGGTAAGGGCCTGGACTGCCAAGGGGGATCACCTAGCCCCAGCCATTATTTGGCTGTCTTTAGTATGCAGGAAATGCTATCCTAGACACCTTAAATTTTCAAATTTCTCCTGGGACATGCTCCAGGTCCCCCTAGAGTTCATGATTTAGTGGGGAGTTTGATGGGTGAATGGGCCACAGAAAGGCTTGGGCCAGCCATGTATATATACATTAGAATTCTCTAATATTATCAGCTAAACCTGTATTTACAGACTATGCAGAACAAGAGCTGCATTCTTATCTCAGTGAGATTATATTTTTTCAGTTGCCTGTACCTGTGAAGGAAGAATCTGTGCTATCTGGAGATATTTTTTTTCAGCTGGCTGATAGTGTATTGGCTTTCAATGTTGGTGTTATTTATTGGGTTTTGTAAGCACTTGGGAAATTGAATAGTTGGAAATTGTTTGGTTTATTGAAGATATGTCGAATTTAATCATTTTCATCAAACATTGGTCTCATCTTGAATACTGAGGAATGAATAGACAAAGAAATGTACAAATAGTCTTAGATGAGTAGACATGAGAATGAAAGAAAAGCCATTATGGTTGCTCTTCTGTGTATTCTGTAGGAGCCATGGGGTTGAGAAAATGTACCGCTTGGAGCGCCTGCCACCCCCTGTACAGAGTGCTCAGCGAGTGTATGTTGTGAGGCCAGCACTCATCACCCTTAAGTATGTGGCCGACCATGTGCACAGTGACAAGCTATCCCATCCAGACATCCAGTAGGTTCTTGAGATTTGCGGTGTAAAATATGTACTGTGGTGAATTTCTTCCTATCATCAGAATGGTGTCATTCTCCTCTATTTTCATTGTAACCTCATATGTTGTATATGTTAAACATACACTGCTGAGTATACTGTAGGAGAGACTATAATCAGTTTGTGATAATAGTTTGATGAAGTAAAGAGTTTGATCAGTAATCATTCAAATGATGGATGATTATGCGACATGCCACTTAAGGTGTAATTTCATTTTTTACAGTTAATTAGTAGTTTTTAAATCACTTTGTGCAGTGGACTAGCACCATCTAATCCATAGGATTTTGAATTAGTGCAGTAATCATCAGTTATAGATTTACTCAAAATAAAGTTAGCATTATGTTATGTATTTTTCATATAAGTCAGCCTTGTGTTACTTGTTCATTTGAGGTATTTCAACCAGCTTTCACATAGTGGTTGTTCCTCGCCTTGTGTCTTGGGTGACGAGTCTGTTAGAAGAAGAGGGTCTTTATGGAGTCGTCATGCTCCATGAATTTACGCCAGACTTCATCCCTCTTGATGATGACTTACTTTCCCTGGAGATGACCCATTTCTTCAGGTAGGTCCAAAAAATTATAGTTCATATCCTCTTAACCTTGTATCGGTTGTCTTAATAGAGGAAATATTTGATGTGAAAAATCTAGCTCTGCTTGGTTTTATTAACCTTTTACTTCACACTGGATGAGAAACTAGAATTTGTGTTTGGTACAGTATCTCATTTCTGTGTTAATAATGTAGCTCAAAACTTTCATAAACATATGGAAAAAACTTCACAGGGTAAGTCTTGATTTCTCTGACATGCAGTTAGGTCCCATTGGCAGCATGGGTATTCAGAATTCAGAAAATTCTGAAATCCATCAGCAGCTCAACCCCAAAGGTTGCCGGATTTGAGAAATTCATCTGTATAAATGTTCATGATGCTGAGGCATATTTAACATGAATGCAGTTGGTGCAGTGCAACAGGCCTCTTTTACTGCAGGCCTACAAAGTAATGTGAAAAAACATACATTGATTTCTGTGTATGGCATATCTATTGATTTGTTTTAACCTTAAGATTCATTCATCAGTCATATGACTAAGAAGATGGTTAAGGAGTTCATTTTTTTCATAAATCACATGTTATGAGTAATTTTAGCTCTGTATTTTTTCTGCTGTTACATTTTATGGCATTTATATACATTATAAAGAACCTAACTATTAGATAATTGGAAAAATTTCTTTTGCTCTTTAATTATCTTAATTTTTGTAATTCTTAATATTATAATTCAGTTTTTTATATGGGACTTTCTTGTTCTATAACTGACCAGTACAAACAGGCCTCCCTGTGAAAATTCCACCAATTAGTTTTAAGTGTTCACCATTCCTCTGTCATGGTACTATTACTTAGGGAAGAATATAAGAAAATCATTGAACTGGTAGGTGTTCCCTAATCGTAAACCTCCCATGAATTCTATAGCATACTATTATTTTGTTAGTATGTAAAGCAAAGCTTATTTTTATAGAGAAATTCCTTTCGTAATTTGGGGGTCTGTAGAGTATTTTTTACAAATTCATTTAGGATATGTTTTATTCTAATCTATGTTGTATTTTCAGAGATGCTTTCCTGGAGGGTGACTTTTCTGGGTGTGTGAGTGTTGCTCGAGCAATCAACACTTTACAGGGTTTGTATGGTCGTATTCCTAATGTGCTTGCTCATGGTAGAGCTTCTAAGGCAGTTATCAATGCCCTTGAGATTCTCACCGAACAAAACTCACCAAAGAAAATGCATCAGGTTAGTTACATTTTTTGCTTTCTGAGAAAACTTTGGAAATGGCTGGCATGATTCTCAAATAATTTCAAGGAATGATAATTGTATGAGCAAATGTGAATGGTTTGTAGTGGCAAATAGGATTTAAAGGAAACTGAAAATAGATGTGTTTAATGTGTATAATTTAAGTAGCGGGGTGTATGGAGTAGAGTCCTAAGAGTATTAGGACCATTGTCACTCATAGTATACATGAATGGTCTGTTCCTTAAGATAAGATGTCTCAAAAGTCCTGATTTGCTAGCAAAATTTGCTGTTTGCTAATGTTCAGATCGCATATCATGAACTGTCTTACACAAAACTGTTTGCTGAACTATAGAAAAATGTTGAATTTTACCTGTGAATCTGAACTTTTGAGACTCTCAGGATTTAAATATAAAGACTATGTTTATTCCAAAATCACTAATGGAAGCTTCAGGGATCCTCTAGCAAACCAAAGGGATTTTGATTTGTATATAGGTTTCATTCTATTCCTAAAGTACCAATAGACATTTGTTTATCATATTATCTCTAGCCATTTCTTTAAAATACTCTGTCTTTTACAATCATCCTTTGGTACTAGCATCCCAGATTTGTTTGACACACTTTCATTTCCCACAGCTATCTTCTGTATATCCACCTCTTTTCTGAATTACTTGTAAGGAGATAGAAAAAAGAAATATGAGTTAGGAAAGACATTACAGAAGAGAAAGTAAGAAGGGCACTAAAACTCTAAAATGATGAAAAAGCTGGGGAAATAAAGGAATGTTGAATGAGATGATGAAAAGTGGAGGTGAAACTGTAGCAGATTGGATATGGAAAGTGTATTTGGAAGTATGGAAAAACGAACGTGAAACTACATTGGAGTGGACCTGGGAAAAGCGTTTGGAAGTATGGAAAAGTGGAGGTGAAACTGCATTGAAGTTGACCTGGGAAATGTGTTTGAGAGTATGGAAAAGTAGTCAAGTGCCTGATGATAGAATGAATGAAGTATCATAATTGTAAAGGAAAGGGGTGTAAAATTGAGTGTCAGAATTAAAGAGGAGTATGTTTCCTTTTCGTATTTGGCAAGATGTATTATGATAAGTTGCTGATTGATGATATCATAAGGATTAGTGAACCCCTCTTTAGTTATAAATGCAATCTTTTTAGAAAGAGAAGAGGATATGTAGATTCTATTTTTATACTTTGACTACTAGTATGGAAAGTTTTACAGAAAAATAACATTTATGCAACATTTATGAATTTGGAAAAAGCATATGAAAAAGTGAATAACAAAGCACTTTGGAGAGTTTTGACTGTATATTGTTCGCTTGAAAGACATCAGAATAGAGCTTTTGTAATGGAAGTAGTGCATGTGTAAAACTAAGTGTTTGTTTGAGTGAGGGTTTTGAAATTAATGTGGGAATGTGTGTGATGTCACCATGATTATTTAATATTGTTATGGATGGAGTGGTATTTGACATGAGAGCAAGGTGTGGTGATTGTTGTGTAACACATTACCATAGAGAAACAGAATGAAAGTTGATGGAATTTTTCTTTGCAGTTGATGCTGTTTTGATGGATGTGTGAAGGAGGAGGATGCTGACAGTGAATATGAATAAAAGTAGTAAGATGCTAGTTTTTAATATCATATGGTAAGATTTAAGTTTGAATGGTGAAGAAGAGAAAGCCAAGTATAAATTTAAATATGTAGAAAAGAATTCAATGAGGATGGTACTGGGAAACCTGAAGTCGAAAGTAGTTATGCAAGTGAGAAATATGGGGATGCACTGATAGCTCCGGTGAAAAAAAATTTAAGCATAAGTGTGTGCAAGAAACTTATGTTAAGGAGTACTTGTTCCATAACTGATACATGGATGTCAAAATCCAATTGTATACAGGTTAGGGAAAAATAAAGTTTAAGTTTGCTGGAACTGGAAGAATAGATAGATGGAGAATGAAGATACGAGAAAGTTATGTGGCATGAAGATCATTTTAAATGGTTCATGGATGGAAGTCTATTAGGATGATATTGTAATTTATAATGTAAGACAGATAATAGGCTGATTAAAAAGAGGTAGACTTCAGAAAAGACGTTTAGATGTAGAGAGAGCATTTATTAAGGCTTGGGATATTTCAGATAAAAATGCTAGGATTAGAAGATTATTCTGTATGGATGCGGTAGGAATGAACATGTTCTCACTTGAATCACTTTGTAGAATTAAAAAAGAAGCATTCTTTTATGCGTGAAAGTCCACTTTTCTTTTAATACTCTGAGTATGGTTTTAAGATGTGTTTACTTAATGTTCAGAGGCTGTATGTACCTGACCCACCCCTTTAAATAGGAAATGGTGTAACTAAAAGAGACTGGAGATATATAGACATATGGATCATAAATAGTGAATTTTGTTTAAACTGATTTACCCCTCAGTTTTCATTCTTCTGGGTATGTATTGGGCTGAATGGTTGTGATTAATGGCTCATTTTTACTGGACTGACTGAAAGTCGTAATTATCTTTTCAACAAATTTGCTATAAAAAAAATCTTGCAACAGTTTTCTCATGTGTCAGGATATATGAAAATCAGTTAGGTATGATTGCATAAATTCAGCTGCAGGATTAGATTCACCTATTCCTTATGGCAGGTTTTCGTTTCAGACTCCAGAAATTGGTCATCTTTTTATATTTGACCGTGATGCTGACTATGTAACACCACTTCTCACCCAACTAACGTATGAAGGGGCATTAGATGAGCACTTTGGCATTCAGGCTGGAGTGGTAGATTTTCCAGCAGAGGTCATGGGTGAGGATACTTCCCGCAAGATTCCGCTAAACAGTAAGGATACCATATATGATAACATTCGTAACCGACATTTTGCAGGTGTATCGAGTTACCTAATCACGAGGGCACGTGAGGTTAAAGCTAAGAGGGATCAGGCTCAGACCATGACACCAGGGCAAATGAGAGATTTTGTGGCAAATGAACTGCGTACACTACAGGCTCTTCAGACAACCCTTGGGGTGCATTTAAAAGCTTGTGAGAGCATTACAAAATCTATGCGCCTCGATTTTGAAACCCAACTTGAAACGGAGTATGGACTTGTGACTGGGGCAAGGAATCAAGAAAAAGCTAAGGTATTTTTGAAAGACTGCTTAGCACGCATGTTGTCTCTTACTTCAAATCTCCGTCTTCTGTGTCTCTATTCTCTCACACAGAATGGCTTGTCCCGTCGAGAATATGAAAAAATTACATCTGAAGTTTTGACAGCCCATGGCCATAAACACTTGGTCACTCTTCATAACCTTCGCCAACTTGGAATTCTTGCAGTATCTGATACAGCCATTGTCACAGCTGGAGGAAGTGGGGGCAATGCTCCCCTCCAAGACCGTTTAGCACAAGTAACCTCTTTGCTGCCCAAAAAGGGCTCTGGTTGGCGTGCAGCAGCACGACGCCTTCATCTCATTCCTGATGATGATGTACAAATTGACATTCATAATCCAACTCACATGAGCTATGTGTTTAATGGTGCATACACTCCAGCTATCCCAAAAGTGGTTGGTGATGCCCTTAGTGGACAAGGTAGCCAGTCTCTCTCAGATAACTTGAAAGTTCTTCCTGGTTCTACTGTAATCTGTACACCACCCCCAGGTTCCCCTAGTGGCCCTCGAGTAGCATTGGTAGTGGTGCTAGGTGGACTTACATTTACAGAGGTTGCAGCATTCAGATTGCTAGCTCTTACATCCAGCACTCGAATTATTTTAGCCACAACTAATACTACCACTGGTAAGCAACTCATTTCATCTGTTGTTCAGGAATAAATGTCAAATTGTTATTAATGTTAACTTCTGCCTGTTAAAATGTCCACTGTCCAAAGTATGTTGTAAAGGTATAACTATCTCCTGCTGAATGATAGTCTTAAAGTATCTGCAAATGGTTTTGAAAGACCAAAAAATTCTATTCTAGATTTGTAAAGCAGTATATTAAATATAGGTTCACTTCAGATATATGACATGCACAAGAAGTTGCAAGAGCATGGTGGTTCTAGTTTTTTATTTTATTATTACTGATAAATGTACTTAACTGAGCTACATTTTATTGAGAAAACTGTGATGTTTTGTGCAGACATCATTGCTTAAATGCCTTCTTAATACAATTAAGATGCGAAACATTTCTTGCTAATGCATGTGGAGGTGCGTAAAATTTCTCTTCAATTTTGGAGAATCATTTCATAACAGATTTACCCTATTGGGTACTGCGAATATATAAACACAGTATCACTGACTAGAAGTTTCTGAAATGTTTTGCAGCACACTTACTTATATTACAAGTAGACTAATAATGTAATTATAAGGTCATGTTCAAAAAACTTTTCATAATTCCATTTTTCTTCCCACCTCTTTTAAGTTTATGTTCATTTATTACTCATTTGTTTTGTATTTATGTTACTTTTGCATTAATTCTACATGAAGATCAGAAGAAAGTGCCTCCATTATATGTATTTTTAACCATCAATGTTGCATTTTGTACAGGTGCTTGGTGTGTCTCATATACTGATCACTTTTCATTACCTCACTATGACGTATTGCTGTTGTCCTATATATACATTATTCATTTTCATGATTTTTATAATGTTAGTTATATTTGCATGAATAAATATCTGGGCTACTGAAAGAATTGACAGTAATAACCAAATGTTAAATAAAAAGGACAAAAGGTGTCCTGATACTAAAACACTACTTGAATTATTTGCTTAATAATATTATGTATTGCAGTGGCTGTCACATTGGTAAACCACTCATTGTGGAGATATATCAAGATATAAGAATATGCTTTACTGAGCAGTACATGTAGAGAGGGGGAAAATTAAGCTCAAAAATCTCGAAAGTGGTAAAGTGATCAGAAAATTACTTAATCAAAAAATGGCAAATTGCAGTCTTTTAAAGGTGTTAGTCAGTTGTAGTAATTATGGTAGACCAAATAATGCTGTTGTTTGAGTGTGGCTGAGGAAAACAGACCTTTCTGGGAAGAAAGACATTCCTATCTTCTCATAGATTTACTGACATAGATGATCAAGGCCAGGCAGTCTGTAGTATTCCCCCTTCATTAATTATTTCAAAATATTCTCCCTTCTAAATCCTCCAAGCATTTGAAGACCAAAAGATATAATGCATTCATTAAATGCTCCATGGGACCAGTATGTACACAGTCCCAAAAATCCCCATGAAATTAACGTTAAAGACAGAACTGGAACTCTTTCTTTTTACACTTTTCCATGAATGGCAGGATGTGAAGTAGCTGAATTGTGAATTCTTATTTTTTTTTAGCACACCCCTTAATCTTATAATTTCTTACACAGCTCATGGAACTGGCAAAACTTGACCAAGAAGTATGTGTATATGAGCTGGCATGTATGTATTTATATGATTTTTTCCCTTTAATACAGGTAAAGTATTTAAACAAGCTGAGGGGTTGCATGTATAGGTAACATGCTTACACATAACCATTTATGTTTACCTAGATAGGTTTTTCTTTATCTCTTTATCAGTCACAGTTAATGGTAGAGTCTTGATATGAAGTTCATGGTGAGGTATTCTCAATGTTTCTCAACCATTACTAATGCCAGAGTCATGAAGTTCATTGATAGGTGCATTTAGGAGTATATGGCATGTGTGCACAAATATTTCCCATCATGTGCTTATTCACATATTATTTCCTCTTAGTCACTGTTCAAGAGACATTCATGAAGCACAGTGAGGACAGAATGAGTTACAAGTGCAGTGTGCTTTCCACTGTTGAATGTGTGTGCACATCATTTAGCTTTTTTACCTTGGTTTCTTAGTTACTGTTCTTTTCAGTCAAGAACCCTGGTGAGGGTATGCATCCTCTAGTACTGTTAATATATGTAAGCATCACATGATGAACAGTCACCAAATATGTATTGATACTCTTGCTATGTTTTACATTTTGAAACTCAACAATGAAGAATTTTTATATATTCTTATAGGTTTCTTCATGCATTGGTATGCCTACTTTCCTTACTTGATAATGATCTTACGAGAGATAAGCAAGCTATTGGGAACAGTTTGAGGGGTACCTCCATAATCTTATTGTCTACTGTTTCATTGAAAACATTCTTATGTTTGTTGGTGAATATATATGTATATGCATGCGTATGTGGATGGGTTGGGCCATTCTTTCATCTGTTTCCTTGCGCTACCTCACTAACATGGAAGATAGTGACTGTTAAAAGAAAAAGAAAAATTTAATATTAGTTTGAAAATAAGACAAGGAATATACAATCAAAATGAAATTTATAACAGTGAAAGAATATTTGGAAGATATATCTGAGTTCTAAAACACATTGACAAAGACATTTTCTCAATAATTGTGCACTCTGTTCTGTTTAAGTGCTCATTTATGGATGAAATGGCTGCAGCAGCAGTATACGACTTTAAGTCTAATTCACTTATATATGTTTTGAATCTAAATTCATAGTATCTGAACATTAATGGCCATTCATACTCCAAAGTCATATAATTATTTTAAGAAGAAATTAACTGAAATTGGTTTGATTATTTCCTTATGTGCAAAATAATGACATCATGATAATTAGTAGATTTTTGCCTGCATGTTCAAACATTTCCTTTCATAACCACATAATATTTGGTGCATGGCATCTCATCTCTTTAGCTCCTCAAAATTATTTTCCTACCATTGTATTTTTGCTAGTCTGTGCTGTAAAGAGGCATTCCTGTCTTCATTCTTGATCTACAGGCTGGCAAGGAAGTTGCCGAACACATATAGACTAACCTCCATACACAGTTGCCAATAAGGAATCCATATCATTTCCTTGTGAGGAAAGAAGTTACTGGTTACTGTGGTGAAATATTTTTGGGAAAATATTTTATTGTTGAGAGGGAAGGCTTTGCTGGCATTATGGGAGGTAAGAATAGGGAAAATGGTGAAATGAATGGTCATATCACTGAACAATGCCACCTGCCATTCAGGGTGTGGAGGCCAGAGAGGGAGTGAGTGGTAGTGGTGAGGGAGGGTGTTGTGGCCAGGGAGGGAGGGAATGGTGGTGGTGGTGAGGTTGGGTGGCCAGGAGGCAAAGGCATGGTGGTAATTAGGGAGAGTGTGGTAGCCCTCTGCAGAAGTGAGTATGCAAGGGCCTAAATGTGCTAGTAGCTCTTGAAATGAGTATCACCAAAGTGAGGAACTATGCTTGTTTGTCCTATATCAGGAAACAAATAATTTCAGTCATTATTTTAGAGTGTTGAGTCAAAGAATATTGCATGAAGAAGGGATTTTTATTATGTATGAAAAACTTAAAAATAATTAGAGATACTATCTGTTCCCAAACAACTGAAGTAACATTGCTCATTTTGAATTCCATCAAACTCCAAGGTTAGCAATACTTTTTGTTGACTGTACATGCATTTAGAGACTATTCAGTTTACATTTTGCATTTATATCACTAAACACAGGCATTCATACCCTTTGGACACATTTGTATAACATATATGAGAAAACCATATATTTTTTGTCTAGAGTATAAAACAAAATTTAGTAACTGTTAATTCAGTGCTATAAGAGATTCTTATGGCTCTCTGAGGTGTACAATTTGTACATGTTTTAATTATTTTTGTGCCTTAATGTAAAATATTAATTAAGAATAATGAAACATTTCTCAGAGATGTTAAAAAAATTGTATATAAATTGATTATGAAATTACTGTTTTTGTTAAGATATGAACATTATGATGTGATCATTATATTTGCATCAAAAAATCTTTATTCATTATGTTTTGTATGTTTCTTAATAAATGCAAGAAAATTCAGGTAATTCTGTTTTGATGATAAGCAATTATATCCCAAGTATTGTATCCTTGACTTATTACTCTGTATAATAATTAGGCATTTTTGATGACAGATTTATGAGTCTTGTTGCAAACATTTTAATGTAATTCTGTCCCCTTTTACTATTATTTTTTCCTTTCCCATCTACTTGGGGTACATCAGATACACAAAGACTGTCATTGACAAGTGCATGCAAACCTGACATGTTGAAGTCTTTGTGCATCTATTTTGGGAATAACTTTTTTTCTAATATGAATTCTTTACTGTCAAATCCAACCCATTCACTTGCCTATGATAACACATTTTTCTCAAAACTTAATGCAAAATTCTTAGTGTAAATCAATATGTGTAACAGCTCTATGCAGTATTTCAGTTGGTGATCATCTTCATTCATCTGTGTACATACTAATCTCCTCCATGTATATAACTTTTTGCCCTTTCTGTTGCTTTTCATATTCTTTAATCTATCCCCAAATCTAGCTATTCACCCTCTTATGTGTTTATAATCTTTTAATGTCTTCTTCCTTTTGGAATCATAAAACCATGAGACCTTCAGTTTCATTATTCTCTCCTTTCTCATATCTTGTTCCAGCTCATCACTCTCTCAGTTATCCTTGTCAAAAATAGCCTTCATCTCGTTCAGCGTGAGACGACTACATACGCAGTATAGCTAATACTAGAATATAAACATAGCAGCTAGTCCCATACAAACAGTAATGTATTGAATACCCATGTCTATCATTTGACTACTTTCATGAAAAGCAGAAGCTTATTCAGCACTTCCTTCCCTTAATTTTTTGTACCAATAAGACTTCCATCTTAATAGTCAAGCACTGATGACTGACTGTTCTGATTCTTGCCACACAGATGGACAAAACTGTTCTGACTTTGCCATGCTGAGCTGCTGCTAAGTGAAGGACGTAGATTTAAGAACTGATGACCATTAATTGGGCATTATTAGCAGTTTGTCAATTCAGCTTATCTTACTAAAGGCACAGCAAAATTCATCAAAATTTGAATAAGAATCTAGTTTCTTCAGAAGTTGTGTTGACCATACTTACAAATAAGTAGTATTGAAAGCTACTTCAAAAGTAATTTGTTGATCACTTGTATTAAACTTAAATCCTGCTGCTACATTACTGATGGTTCTTGTTTGTAGCTAGAACCAAGTCTAATATGTCCACCTCATGATTAGGTTTCATACTCAATTGTTCTGGGATACTATCAATTAAGTTTAGGTCCATGCCCAAGCTATTGCAAAAGTTCCCTTCTTTTCAATATTGGTATGTATGTTAAAATCTCCTACTCTGATTATTCTGAATATATAGTTATGAATACCTTCTAACTATTCAAAAAGTTTTTCATATGCCTTTAAATCTGCATGGGGGACAGGCCTGTGAACTAATCTGAAAGTTTCATAGAAATGGAGTGCACTATCAATAGCCACAACATTTTCCAGTGCATGATTAACATTAATTTTAATGAACAGAAGAATACTGAATATGTGGGAATGTTTGACTTTAGATTCTGATAGTGTATCTGTAAATGACATGTATCAAACACAAGTAGGCTGTTATTTACAGAAGTTTTGGTTGGGTTAGCTTTTTAGACTTTTACCTCAAAGCATGCATTTTACTTTACCTGATTTGAAAAAAAAATGTCAATATCACTGAGACTAAGAATAATTATATACTTTTATATACTATATCCCTCATACATGCTTACCATTTCCTGTGTAAGTGAGGTGGCACCAAGAACAAATGACTGAGCCATAGGGAAAAAATCCTTTCTTAGCTCTTTCCTTTGTTTCTTCTTTTGGGAAGTAAATACAGAAAGGGAGGATTTCTAGCCACCTGCTCCTGCCCCTCTTAGTTGCTTTCTATGACATGCAGGGAATATGTGGGCAGAATTCTTTCTCCCTTATCCTGGAACTGGGGAGAAAGAGTGGGTGAGGGGCTTGCAAGGAATATAGTGAACTGGAACGATGTGGTATCCCAGGGTCGACGTGCTGTCAGTGGACTGAACCAGGGCATGTGAAACATTTGAAGTAAACCATGGAAAGGTCTGTGGGGCCTGGATGTGGATAGGGAGCTGTGGTTTCAATGCATTACATAACATGACAGCTAGAGAGTGGATGTGAGCGGATGTGGCCTTTCTTCATCTGTTCCTGGTGCTACCTTGCTAATGCGGAAAATGGCAATCAAGTATGGAAAAAAAATCATACATTGCAAAACAGTACACAAGTCTTAGAGATCATCAGACTGAAATATACTTTAGGAATAATCCAAACTGAAAAAGGGAAATTAGGGACACTATAGTGAACAATGAAATAAGATTGGAATACATCAATTGTAAATTTGCTTGTGCTTTAATGTCCAGAAGGTTTTAGAGGGAAATAAGCAGAATACATGAGAATACAAATAACATTAGTGAAAAAAGTGATAGTATTAAAAATCATTGATAAGTCGAATTGTTTTTCAGTTATCATTATCATTAAAAAACTGTACATTAAAGGACCACATGAAGCTGAATGTCTATTTTTTGTATGTAAGAACAAAGTAAACAATGAGAAAGACCCATGGCAAAAGTCCAGCAACAGTCAGCAGGATGACTTTGGTCAGTGGCCACCAGTGTGCATTGCGAGGTAAAATACGCTGCCATATGGAAAATTGTTTCCCTGTACCCTTGCAGTGACATACCTCACCTGCTTCGCAACATGTGCATAGGCCATCATATCTGTAGAAGATACATGAATGTACAAGTGACTTATATGGATTCTTCTATGTAAAAAATATTCATGTAGTAAAATTCATGTTAAAATCAATGCTATAAGAGATTTATTTTCGTGAACAATTCTTCATGTAATTCAAAGTAGATGATTCATGTTATTTTCTTTACCTTTCTGAATATATCTATAAATATATAAATTGCCACCGTGATGAAAAAAGCAAATTTTTCTTTCTCATCATCTCTGTATCTATACCATGTATATTTGTATACTATCTTAGTGTGAGAAACAAACATTAACAGTAATCATAATGGCTGCGATGCATTCAAAACACTACAATTCAGCCTTGCAATAGCATATATATCTTGGGCTTGACCATATCCACTCTCTGTTTAGAGAGGGATTAAATGTCTTTTGCCTCATTAATTCTCCAGCTATCACTTTTCATCAACTCATTAATTCTCCAGCTATCACTTTTCATCAACTATCTCTTTCAGTTCGCTATGATGTTTTCCTATGTATTCTACAGGTATTCATTCAACCACTGTTTTCTTGAGTTGTCTGCATGCATGCAAGGAATTAAGGCTTGGTCCTGTTCCATGCACCCAGATGCTGCTTTTCATAATGTCTGTTTCCACACAAGGACTGATTTATGATATCTTTTCCTCAAACAGCCGAGTGGAATTCTGCTCATTCTTTTGTCTTTCCCACTTCTAATAACCTTTCCACCATTACCAGTCAACAAACAAAAATGAGCTCAAAGTAGTTTAATCATTCTCTCTTTTCCTTTTGGTCTCAATTACGGCATGTTTATTTTCCCCATCTTATGTCAGTTAATACAAAAAACAACCTGAGTAAGGTTTTGTGTGTAGGTTAACCATGGTCAACATCCCACAGATAATTGCTTTCCTCAGGAGGTCTGAAAGCTGAACATCCTTGTTGAGCTGCCATGCATTCTCAAACTTCACAGTCATTCAGTGACTTTTGTTTTCCTATTCCTATGAATTTGACATACACTGACAGTTATCTTTCTGTACATTGTTCATGCTTATATATGCCATCTCCAATGTTTGCTACATGTTTGTTGAGGCATCTCTTCCTACTTTTACGTATTACATACCTTAAAAATCTCCTAAAAGTTGGTACAGTATTGCTGTTTGGTATTTGACATTTGAAAGTATGATAATAGTAATGGAAATAATGAGAGATGCTGTGCAATGCACAGTACACCCTGCTTTGAATCATGTAAAAGTTAAACAAGATAGAAACATGCAATACAATTCTTTTCATACTAATCTAGGAAAAAAATGAAATAATAAGGGCACTATTTTATCTTTACACTATCTACATTCCTTTTACGCATCACCAAAGACTGCGTTACAAACCTTGCAATCAATCCCAAAACCCAAAATATACCTGCGGGCTGGCCATGGTTTTATTGGTGAAAGAGAGGATGATCTTTGGTTTTGGCCATGAATCTGATTGCAGGTCTGGACAAAAGCAGAAGGTGTCAGGACAACTTCACAACTCTTATCATAAAGGTGTTGGCAAGAATGGCAAACATGTACCTATGGATAAGTAATGGAATAAATTTACTCAGATCAAGCCATCTTGCCATAACAAGATCATATTTGATATAGTCTTTAAATTCATGTCTGTACCCTTCATCTTACTACTAGGAAGTAATGAATACATGAGTGTTCACAGTCTTGCTTGTTACTCAATTCTCTCCTTAATGGGATGACTAAGAATCCTTTTCTAAATTACAATCTTACCTAATGTTATATTATCTATCCAGCACTTCTATGTCCACCCTACTGATACTGACAACCAATGGTACATATATTTACATAAATACACATCTTCGTCCATGCTCACATCAAAATACAACTACTTGTGCACTACCAGACAAACATTTATACAATCCTACATTGCTCATTTCTATATTGTCATTCAAATAACCACACACTCCTACTTATATCTGACCAGAAAGCTTGTATGAATACATATTTTTTTCACATAAGGGGTCCTTCAAAACTAACAATATGAAAATTACACAATACCTGAAGGACATTCTGTCTGTAATATCTCTGGATATTTCATTTGGTATACTCAGTTGATTTACCATCTTTAAGGTTGAACAATTACTACATTCTACGAAAGGAGGACGAGTATCACATTATACAACAAGGGAGACAAGTACACAAGAACACTTTGTATGTTGAACTAGCAC
This sequence comes from Panulirus ornatus, assembly GCF_036320965.1. Taxonomy (NCBI): domain Eukaryota; kingdom Metazoa; phylum Arthropoda; class Malacostraca; order Decapoda; family Palinuridae; genus Panulirus; species Panulirus ornatus. The sequence goes on along the minus strand of NC_092254.1, from coordinate 2,385,796 downwards.
TATATTAGAAAGGAGTCTAGTATTATAATATACAATAAACGAATTAAAATGACATTATATAATAAGGAGAACTAGCATTACACTATACATTTATAGGGAATAGCACTACTATCTACAATATGGGGAATTATCATCAAGTGTTAAGCATAATGTCATGACCAGTGGGTATGATGACCATATTTGTGGCATGACCCATAAGGGTTATGTTAAAAGACCAAGCCATCTTTCCAAAGGTTTGTGCCATCATTATCAAAGAGTTAAACATCCCATTATTGCCTGAAAGGTGCAAACTAATTTGAAAGGGGGATATAACACAGTCTTAACTTCCTGGGAAGAAAAAAAAAAAAGATTTATGGCATTTACCAAGCTGTTAATAGTTTCACTTACTTTATTAACTCCAGGAGCAGATGCTGTTGAGGGTAAATTAATGCAGTTTCCATTTTCCTCAATATCTCTGGTCTCCTTATTTTTCATTTGCGTTTTCATCTTTTCAGTGCTATCACGCACTATGTCACTTTCAGTGTTGTCTTGCATTTTGTCACTCTCTAGGTTTTGTCGCATCTTGGAATTTTCTTTTCTTTCTGTCATCATAGTTTTTGCAATGCATAAAATTGTTATGTCCACTTGTACCAGCAGGATTTTTTTCTCCTTTCCTTAATTTTTTTGTCTTCATACAAATAAAATAGTTTATAATGATTTTTTTGCAAGACCTTAGTGCTATGGTTTCATAATTTATTTCTCACACATAAAAATAATGATTTTCTCTACTTGAACAAAGACACAAGGTAATTTTCACAATATTACCAGTTTCCCCAAATCAGATAAAACTTTAGTTGTATTGCATGTAAAAGGATAAAAGAATCAAACACCTGGAAAAGTAGCTGTCCTTGTCACATGTTGCATTCATATCAGACCTGGGCTAGATAATTTGCAGAGCAGACAGTGTGAAGAAAATGGCTGACCATGCGACAAAAGCAAAGCCGATACCCAAGAGTATCCAGCCTTTTGGTTTCACCCACGTCAAGAGCTCAATCTGTAAGGGAAGATAGATGCAATGATAAAATTTATTTCTTGACTATACAGGTTATTGAAAATATATCTTTGTTAGTATCATATGGCACTAGCATTACTTTTATACTGCACTAACAATGAACAATGTTTATATCAAGGATGTCTTCAGATAAATTTTTCCTGAAGGCACAAACCAAAATCATTGAGATGAGCCTTCAATGTAAGCTAATAGAGACTGCTTCCCTAAAAACCTGCAATTCCTTCTTATTCACTCCCCTGGCTTAGTTTCTTCTCACCTATTTTCACTTCTCAATCTCTCTCATTACAGCATGATGGGTTTAACATTTTGCATGTTTGATACAGATGTATTGCAGGTTTCAGCTATACATGTGCTATTTTCTTATTTTACAGAGAAAGTGTGCTTGGCATATACCCATCAGTTCATGGATATTTAGCACAAGCATAAAGATCAATGGTAGAGCTTACATGACAGTTAATAATCAAAGTACCAATTTCTAAGTTTATGTTAAGAATTCAAAAGTTACTAAGTTTTGCTATTGGCAAATCTATTCAGTACATGTTTATTATGTATGCTCTTCCCCATTCAAAGCTAGTTCATGCATGCAAATTTCCCCCAAACATTTTGCTCATAAAACATGTCCATATCTTCAAGTGCACAGGGTATGAGTAATGCTTAAAAATTTCTACGGAAGAATCCTGCATGCTTGTTAGCCTTGTTATCTTATAAGCTTCTACCACTTATTTGCAACAAGAAATAAGAATTTCTTAATAGTGGCCATGTGCTTTACAAAAGGATAAAGTAGTAAGTGTTCCCTATACAAAGGCAAGGGCAGTAAAAATGATGGTAAAATAGTACAATTGTGGGTGCTACAGGAGTCAGAGGACTCCCTGTAGGATAGGAAAAATAAGGATGAGAGGACGGATAGTGTGTTGACCAAAGGCAGCGAAAGCAAGCAAAATGCATGCATCATTTATTGATTTAGACAAGGTGCAAGAGTGGACAATAGGAAGTTATGACACAAATACATAATACATAAAACAACATAGCACAACAAAGTACAACATACTAGGTAATGCTCTAAACTACACAAAATACAATGTATAGTAAGACTGCAGATAAAATACTTGATATAACTTAAAACACACAAGAAACATCAAAGAACATTTATCAGTTAGAAGTAATAACAATCCATATGCATTACTACCATCTTTGTAGTACACAATGGATAAGGCAGACCATAGCTATTGTAAACTGTAAAAAATTAGATTAAATGTTATCCTTTTATCTTAAATCATAATTTACCTTGAGGTAAACACAACATTAGGGATATTTTCATTGACAGTGACTGCATTTTGAGATTATTCACAGTTTCAGTTTGACTGCATTCTGACCTGATTATCCTTTGTGGTGCATATGTAACGACCTTTACTGAGATTCATACTGATTGCATTTCAACCAGAACACAATTCACTGAAACTGTATATTTTGACTTTCACTGGTTCATGCTGATTGCATTTTAACACCTTTATGAACCACTGTCTGCATTCTGACTATTATGATTCATAATGATTGCATTTTGTTATCAATATGACTTGCACTGGCTACATTTCTACATGGCTACATTTCATTTTGCTTTGGAGCATAGCATAATGCAAAATATAGCACATATCACATAGTCACCTTGGATTTAGGATGAGGGGTTGATTCACACTGACAGACAGTCTGATTTTCAACACAGGCGCAGGCAGTCCGGGGAGATAAATAGGCAACCTGTAAGGCAAAGTAACTACTTTTGGAATGGTACATTCCCTCAAAGACAATGGGATGAACAATGCTTATGGTTAGGATAGTCTAAGTGGATCTTTTAGAGGAAAAATACTTGTAAGACTGTAACTGAGAGGGAGACTACCTTTAATAAAGGCTGGGGTAATGTCTGGGAGTAGAAAAGTGAAATGTACAGTACCTAAAAAAGAGACAATACCTGCAGCATAGGTATAGTATTTAGGGTGTGTAATACTGCAAGGAAAAGTCACTAGGAAATGGGAAACTGAGAGACACAGTAACTGAGAAATGACAATACCTGTGGAAGAAACATTAAGCAGGATAGTACCCAGGGGTCTCCATATAAATTACTCTCAAGGTGGCTCTCTTCTCCAAGGAGGATGCAAAGTAGATGAGGCACCTGTAACACTATTATAGGGAGATAGGTCCAGAGGGTGGGTATACCAACCTCCAAATGCTGAAGCATTTCTTATTCAGGCACTTTTAGAAGCCACTTCCTAAAACCTAACAACTAAAATCTTCCAAAAGTCAGAAGATTTTTTGATGAAAAACTTGAAATTTGAAGTTTAAAATGATGCTACAGGTAAAGAGACTTAGCAACAAAGTGCTACTGTTAACATTATTTGGGGAGACCCCTGGTACTCAGAGAAAGATATTACCAAAGTTGGAAAGTACCTGGCATACAGAGCTCTGCCTAGCTATCTGAAACTGCAGTGCTTGAGGAGCAAGACAGTATCTCTGGAATGGGACAGCTCCTAGAACATGGGACGGTAGCCTGGGAAATGATAAATACTTAAAAATGGAAAAGAGCTGAGAGGGGTCAATACATACTGAAGATTGTGGGACAGTAGCTGGAAAGTAAGAATGAGAGAAATCATCTAGTGAGATAGACAGTACCAATGGAATGGACCATTACTTGGAAAATGGGACAGACCATCAGGTGTGGGACAGTACCTGGGATAAATAGTACCAAGGAAGAATTAAACATATTTAGGAAGAATGAAAGTACCTAAATGTGAGATAAACCAAAGAAATGATGGAAAAACTGAGGAGGTGCATGGTACCAGGAGCGAGACAATGGCTGGCTGAAGACAGTACCTGAGAAAAATGACAGTACTCAGTAAAGACTATATTATGAGATATAGAAAGAAATTTGGGAATGGGACAGTGCTTAGGAAGTGGGATAGTGCCCAGGGAAAGGGACAACGCCTATAAATGGGACAGTGTCCATAAAGTGGAATAGCATGCATGGAGTGGGACAGTACCTGAAGAGGGAATGGTAACTGCAGAGCAGAACAGTATCAGGAGAGTGGGACTGTACCTCTGGAATAAAAAAAGACTCGTAAATGGCAAATACCTAGGCACTGGAACAGTATTTTGGGAATGGGACAGTAACCAATTGAGGGAACTGGTCAATATAAGGGGAAGTATTCGGTGAGTGAGAGTACCTTGGGAGTGGTCAACATAAGGACATTGAGTCCAGCTTCAAGTTTTGAATGAAAAATTCTGACATTTCGTATTATATAACAGCTGACAGCAAAAATCAAGGAAGCTTTTTTTTTCTATGAAACTAAACAATATTCTTTGCAGGGAGAGGAAATGTTCTTATAAACAATTACTGCTCTGGGAAGATGGTGAAACTGACACGGGTGTTTACTGGTGTTAGTCACTGAAACAGTTAAATACACATAGGTACACATTTATTTTTTCTTTCGAGGGACTACAATGTATTAGAATAATTGTAAGAACAAATTAATCATCATTAAGTTTACGGTATACTGTATGGCTCAAAGGGGGTTGACTGCCCCGTGCCCCTTCCCCTCAATATACCCCTTAGAGTAGTCCTGTCCTAGGAAGCCGGACAGTATGCTGGGAAGTGGAACTGTGCCCAGGTACTAAGGCAGTACCCAGAGAGCAGGACAATACCCTGGAAGTGGGACAGTATCCAGGGAGCAGGACAGTACCCTGGGAGTGGGAAAGTATCCAGGGAGCAGGACAGTACCCTAGGAGTGAGAAGCACCCTGGAAGTGAGACACTACCCAAGGGGTACGGTAGTACCATGAGAGTGAAACTGTACCCGAGGAGTGGGACAGTACCTCAATAGCAGGTGGCATCGAAGTATCTACTTTTACGTCAGGAGTAGCGAGGACGGTGTTGTTTTCATTCACATATCCGCCGTTTTCCATCTGTGGAGAAATATTGTAAGGTGAAATCATAGCTATAGGGAAATTAATCTTATGTTAGGCTGCGGAGGGGAACATGACGTAAAGTTGAGGGTAAAGAGGGAAAAATATCTTGGTAGGTTAAGTGCCCTTATAACTTTATACAATGACGGAAGGAAAAATGCATAAAACATTTCATAGCCAACTCTCAATTTACTTCGTATTTTGTATTTTCTTTTAAACAATGCATCAGTTTATTCAACCTTATTTAGATTTTGGTACACACACACACACACACACACACACACACACACACACACACACACACACATATATATATATATATATATATATATATATATATATATATATATATATATATATATATATATATATATATATCTTTTTTCTTTTATACTATTCGCCATTTCCCGCATTAGCGAGGTAGCGTTAAGAACAGAGGACTGGGCCTTTGAGGGAATATCCTCACCTGGCCCCCTTCTCTGTTCCTTCTTTTGGAAAAAAAAAAAAAAATGAGGGGAGGATTTCCAGCCCCCCCGCTCCCTTCCCTTTTAGTCGCCTTCTACGACACGCAGGGAATACGTGGGAAGTATTCTTTCTCCCCTATCCCCAGGGATGTAGATATATATATACCTCGTGGGCGCGCGGGGGTAGGATGGTGCTATTTCATGTGTGGCGTTGTGGCGAGGGGAATGGATGAAGGCAGCAAGTATGAATATGTACATGTGTATATTATGTATATGTCTGTATATATATATATATATATATATATATATATATATATATATATATATATATATATATATATATATATATATATATATATATATATATATGTATACGTTGAAATGTATAGGTCTGTATATGTGCGTGTGTGGGCGTTTATATATATATAATGTGTATGCGGGCGGGTTTGGCCATTCGTCTGTTTCCCTGTGCTACCTCGCTAACGAGGGAGACGGCGACTAAGTATATATATATATATATATATATATATATATATATATATATATATATATATATATATATATATATATATATATATATCACAACACGGAGAGGACTTAACCTAAGTTACGAATTAAAATTGTTTAGGGAAGGACTTCCAGCATATGCCGTAGGGATTACTACAAAAACAAAAACAAAAACAACAACAATAACTAATCCTTGGGATTTAAGCTGTAATTGTCAAAGGGAATCGGAGTAGATGTTTCCGAGTAAGATGGCCGTAAGCCCAAGCTGTTTATGCTAATGATGTCATAAGCTTTCCTTAAACACGCAAGTCCAGGGTCAAACACCATGACCTTATATTACAGGAAGCGCTGGAAGAAACAAGATATTCTGGATAGACTGCTGTAAAATTCCAGGAAGCGCTGGAAGACCGAAGTGAATCTTATGGACTATTTCAGATTACAGGAAGCGATAGAGAGACGAAGTGGAAGTAGGATGTTATAGATTTTATCTTAAAGGAAACGTGAAGAACTGAAAACTTTATTATATCAGAGGAGACGAAAAGAGGAACAGAAAATGAGAGAGAGAGAAGTGGGGATATACAATAATGTGAGCTGGTTGGAGTGTATGATGAAAGTAGGGACTATACGCAGAGTAATAATGAACAATATCCGCATCAAATAAAGGCCACACTCAAGTAGGAAGTCCTTGGTTATGTCATGGGGGTTACATGTGTGTTCTGATGCTTTATGTACACTGACGTGTGTGTGTGTGTGTGTGTGTGTGTGTGTGTGTGTGTGTGTGTGTCAATTATTTGGAATAGTTAGTGACATAGTCTACGTTATCATCAGCTGTTTGGATAGTAAATTAGGTGTTCGTTTAACCTTGGTCCAGGAACATGCGTTCTTTGTTTCCTGTAAGCGTCTTCATCCACTAGTTCGTCAAGAAGTCGGTCTATCTTAAATTAACTAATCTGATTATAGCGACACATTCATGCAATCATTTTTCGGCTCCGAATAGGAGCCCTGAGAACGACGGTATGACCCCTGAGAACGACGGTATGACCCCTGAGAACGACGGTATGACCCCTGAGAACGACGGTATGACCCCTGAGAACGACGGTATGACCCCTGAGAACGACGGTATAACCCCTGAGAACGACGGTATGACCCCCGAGAACGACGGTATGACCCCTGAAAACGACGGTACGACCCCTGAGAACGACGGTACGACCCTTGTGAACGACGTTACGACCCTTGTGAACGACGGTATGACCCCTGAGAACGACGGTACGACCCTTGTGAACGACGGTTCGACCCTTGTGAACGACGTTACGACCCTTGTGAACGACGGTATGGCCCCTGAGAACGACGGTATGGCCCCTGAGAACGACGGTATGACCCCTGAGAACGACGGTACGACCCTTGTGAACGACGGTACGACCCTTGTGAACGACGGTATGACCCCTGAGAACGACGGTACGACCCCTGAGAACGACGGTACGACCCCTGAGAACGACGGTACGACCCCTGAGAACGACGGTACGACCCTTGTGAACGACGGTATGACCCCTGAGAACGACGGTACGACCCCTGAGAACGACGGTACGACCCCTGAGAACGACGGTACGACCCTTGTGAACGACGGTACGACCCTTGAGGACAACAGTTCGACCTGTTATGTGGAGAAATTATTATGCATATCTTCACACAGACGTCCTCACCAAATTGTCGAGACTTTGAATACTAATGTAGAAAAGTGTCATGACTTTCATTATATGCAAATTTGTGAATGTTTCTCTGAATTCATCTCATGAAACAAAAAGTGATATTACTTTCTACGTGTTTGACTCTAGGTCTCCTACCCGTTGTGTTGAGAATCTCAAAAGCCCGGCTCGAATCCCAGTGTAGAGAGTTGGTTGAGTCAATCCAGCTACTGTCTCTCCTTCAACCCCTTTCTATGAAAAAAAGGATACCTAAATACTACAGTCATTTTTTGATACTGCACTCATCACCGATATAAAACAATCACATGGGAACTGCTGCTGTTACAATCACCAACATGATACAACAATCACAGATAATGGACCAATGGCAGACAACTCGCGAGACAGACGAAGGTAAAATGATGAACATGAATAAACGAATTCCAAACCCCACTTGTGACGCTGGAGGGGGACGTTTCCCACGCCAACTGTAATGATCATATCAACTGATGGACGGTTGTGGGTTGAGGGGGAGGAAGGCCCCTCCCGCAGCTGTCCGGTCTCCCAGGCTCAGCACATTATTGTTGTTTTCTTCTTGAGTACAGTGATAACCCTTTGAGTATTGTGGTTCGATGTTTGCGCATAACAACAACAACAACAAAACAACAACTTAAGCACGAAAGGTCAATTTTTGAGCAGGAAGGTACAGGTGATGAACACAATTGGACGACACTACCAACTCGAAGAAGACAGTTTCATATGAACCTTCTCCATCATTACCTAGCCTTTAAATCCTGACTGAGTTCTTCAGCTTGCTGCCTTTCTCTGTACATCTGTATGATTATCATTAGTGTAACTTTTATAAATTTTAGTTTAACAAATTCCTACACCTGACAAACAATACTAAAAGGTAAAATGTTGAGATTCTTTTTATCTTTTAATTCAATACGTTGTCAAAGGTCATCTCTCAATCAAATATTTTACAGTCATGTACACATCTCAATGATTGTTGTTTATCAGCAAGGCCAGTGGTGGGCTATTAACTATCAAATATGAGGCAAGATTTATCACAAAGATACATGTTTTGAGGACTGTTGCAATATGCCATTGAAACTATGTTACCATACCTAATCTAATCTCGTCAACTCCGAGTAGTTAGGTTGAATTTGGCTTAAAAGCCGGTCAATATATAGTGAAAAACAATTCAAAAGGGGTTGCTCGTTGGTGTATGTTATGCCGTGATAAATACTCCAAATCCTTTAAGCACAATAGCAAGACCCATGATAATGACGAGTGTCATCCCTTTACGACAACGGAACGAACAACTCTATGTTCGCTGATCAGAATATTTGTATATATCTCGATATTTGCAAAACCTTTCTCTATAAAGAAATCAATCAATCTAGTAATGAAGTGTAAATACCGAAAAATAAAGTGGCTGGAAAATATTTGTTTAATCGGTGTGAGCCAATAAGTTGGATTACTAAGTAGATTATAAAAATGCTGTGAGAGTTCCTAAGTCCTTTATATAAACAGAAACAATAAGTTCTGCACACAGAACGAAAATTGACAAGTCCCTGTTCAATGTCTCAATACCGTACACCTTTTAAAAAAAACTGAAGCACACTTCTCGGTCAAATCACTTGCAACACTTGGGTACAAACAACCTCTCACTCCGAGGCCGTAGAAGCCACTAACCACAGACAGATCAGCCGCGAGACCATCTAGTGAAGGGAATGTCGTCTACCTTATAATCAGCAACTGATTTCGGGTACTTGAACATTCAAGCCATTTCTTTTTAGCTTCTATCTCGGGATGTTCAGCGGTGGCTTACTGGCCACTAGATATGAAGCAGGGTTGACTAACCCATATGTTATGCTGTGCGGCAATCTATAATTGACACGTTCAGCAAATATAACTTAGCAAACACAGTATAGATTCAGTAAACAAGTTGGAGAGCTTTTGGTCACTTATGCACCAACAAAGCCCTCCAAATCTGGTTGATATTAGGGCGAGGAATTGTTTTTAATCCCCTGAATACGATGTTACGAATCAAGTATAATGACTTTGTCTTTGACCTAACCTTTGAGGATGGTAGAGGCCAGACCATCATACTTATAGGCTGTATCATCATGCTCAAAGGTTGGACCATCGAGCGGATATTTCGCCACGAACAATTGTGGTATGCATAAAAAGATCTGATACCGTCATCCAAGTGAGGAATAAAAAGAGTCTCCCATCCAAATAATGCTCCATAAAAAGTCAAGATCATGGGTACAATATGAGGGAAAGGTATTGCAATGGGGGTCTTATGGACAAGAATGATGTAGTTGCGGTGGCAGTGCAGAACTTAAAATATTCGAACGTCCATTACAAAGACCATTGGGCAATATAAAGCAAGATCCCTCCGAGCACGATAGCCACAAACAATTAAAAATGATACAAGCACAGTTTGCGTAACAATAAAGAACACAAAGAGATTACCGCAGAACATTTACAATAACGTAACAAAATGGTAACAAAAAGTCATAAAACTAACAGCCGAGAAGACATTCACCACAGAACAAAGAACTGGCCACACAGGAAACAAGCAGTAAACAACACGAAGTCAAGATAATGCCTTCCCACCCCAGCATAGCCTCACTTTATCGTTTAAATTGCTATCTATTTATATCCCACGGGTGGCAGTTTTAAGCGGGTTTGATTTCTTCATCCCCAAGATGTTAATATTTTACTTTCCTTTCTTTTTTTTTTTTTCATCTATCCACGCTTCATTCACGTTAGTGGTCATCAATGATAAACATAATGTGTTTACGGAGGTCAGTGAGAAAATTTTACGTTCACTCATTCTCCTGGCAGCCATGATCTCTGTCACAGAGATGAATAGTAGACAAATGATCTTGCGAAGGATTCAGAAATAACCTTAAACGGCTTGTGACACACGACAAAGCTTTGGTATGCGCGTGAAAGGTAAAAAAAAAAGTGTACCCCAGATACAATGTAGGGCTGCGCGTCGCCTTCCACAGGAGACTGACTCCAGGAAGTGAAAGTAGTCACGTATTACAGCAACAAGTGGCGCGCCATATACTCAGGTCATCTACTGCCATACTTAGAGAGTTTATACAGTTTCACTCTTCACTGAACAGAATATTGAAGAAATATGTCTAAAATAATGCTACTTGTACCTCAGTACATTCATGTTTAGAGCAAAAGTCATGATTGTGTTCAATGTGGTTTTATGTTCAAGAAACGGAAGGTAGCTTGTGTTAGCGTGGTTGCATAGAGGACGAATGTATGTGATTCGTAGAAACCAGGATAATATGAAGGAGAGAAATAATAACCAATAAATAACTTGGTGATTAAATCCAAGCCTCCAACACCAGCGCTGGAACTTCATATCCCAAGCGATTCTTCGATGTGTGTCCACAAGGTTCGGTAGAGTCATTTGTGCCTTGCATTATTCTAGCCTTCATTCTGGGGGTTACTCTAACCAAGTGGTTCCAGTCTGTACCTCGTGAGCACGGCATATGACCCCTGAGTATGATGGCGCCTACGTTTGACCAGATCCTTTAAAAGTCAGGCCAAAGGTCAGACTATCATAACAAAGGGTCGTAATGTCATGCTGTAACATAATTCAGCTGACTTAACGATGTCGTTTTACACGGGCTCCACGAACAACATTAACTGTAGGATCCACAAGTACCTTGTGTGAGGCAATGGTACAGTCACAGTGAAAGTCATGAGCAAACAACTTTCATAAAGTGACTTTCTTTGACATGTTTTCTCTCATGTGGTCCGGCCTGGATCGTATGGTTTCCTCAGTGTCAACAAACCTTCCCAATGTGTGCTGAAACGTCCTTAACGAACTTTCACTTTTAGAAAAGCTCGTAATTAGCTTGGATGAAACACTACCTGAAATTTCATTTTTCTACTCTTATTTTCTAATTGGCGACACAAAGACACAAAGGCATGCTTGGTGATGTTCGTCTGATGTGTCAAGGTGGCATACTTTCTCTTTACCTTTATGAAGTTGTACTGATCATCCAAAGGTCGATCATGATACGAACAGTGTCGGATGCTTCACAGTAACTATATCTCCAAGTGTTTGAACTTTCTGCTGCCCTGATATTTAACCTGCGTTGTGAAAGCTGTATCAAAGCTCCACAGGCGCCAAGCTCTTACGTGTTAACATAATATGATCTATATAGTCAAAACAACGAGCATGACAGTCTTGCGAAGAAGTTTAAAGTTAGAAGCGAATATTACGAGCTTGAGGGTTCTGGTGCGTGGTGGAATGCTTCATCCATCGAGGTCATATGATAACTTGACTGCCAACGAGTCATTGGCGTAAATAAGCTCCCACTGTGTACACTACAATGTAAATAAGCTCCAAGCTTCCATTGTGTACAGTACAATGTAAACAAGCTCCCATTATATGCCCATTACAACATTTAGAATTCTGACCGTCTGATCGGATTATCACCTAAGAACTATCAGGGAATTTAGAGAGAGAGAGAGAGAGAGAGAGAGAGAGAGAGAGAGAGAGAGAGAGAGAGAGAGAGAGAGAGAGAGAGAGAGAATCATGCTAGGCAGCCAGGACCCGCCTCCTCCCGCGCACGTGTACCCTCCCAGACCCGTTTCTGCATGAGTCTCCCGCGGCGTACCTCAAGGTCTAAGGCTTGGACCGTTACTTCTTGATCGCATACTACTGACCCGTTTGTAAGACAAGTTACCAATAACTACTGCTTGATGCTTACCTGAAAGTTATTGTCATTGTATATGTCAATCACCTTTCATTTAAACATTATAATTAACCTGTGAAACGACGGTACAGCTACTTCAAGTGGCTGGAACTGATAACCTGCTGTCGCTACGTCATGCAGTAGACAAAAGACAATGCAATACTGGATGTTCGGTAGGAGATATCGTCTCCCACAGTGACAGTGGCCCGACTCTGTATCATGTGGTGAGCCGGCATATTAGTGGCTGTCTATTCTCTCACGTATATTATGACTATACGAAACTTTAAACGAATCGTTTTTCGTAATTAGATTTTCCTACGTGAGCGTTAGTAGCATCAATATCACCATAGCGTACGTGTGACAAATACAGAAACAAGAACAGCTTCACAAGCTTCTTAGAATAACAAAAAAGTCTTGTTATCTACATTACACGATTTTACCTTAAGAATTCATGAACAATGGCCTTCAGTGAATTAAGTTCACGGTAATTACGTCTGCCAAACGCTCATATCTAACCATTTATAGAGTCCGACAGCAGTAACTGAGTGGCTATCAGATCCGACCTTGAATCATACTGTATTTAACGAAAGCAATAAACATACATACAAGGGAAGATAATGTCGTCTACTGACAAAAATCAGTATCACATACGTCCTTGTAAAGATAAGATTGTATCCCAAATTAAATATTCATTACTGAATAATATTTGTGATGTGTTCTTCATAAACTTTATGTATAAGTGACGATTATTACCGACATTTTGCAGATAATCTTCGCCTTGAGCTTCTAATTAACCAAGCATTATCACAAAAATCACCTACTATGGTATTAACAGTCGTCAAAATCCACAAATTTCACACATCCTGTTCTCAGACCGCTGTTGGAACACCTGACAGGTTGATTATCAAGGAAATTATTATTATTTCATTTTTAAAATCTTGTAAAGTTGTGGCAACATTAAGGTGTTGTTCCTAAACAATGACGGCTGTTCATTTGTGCTTCCTGGATACCAAACATTAAATGATGTGTGGGCGAAACTTTATGATAAACAGAAAATATAGCAGTTTTTACGGCATTAACTTCTTTAACAGATAAACGTAACACTCTCTTGCCACGAAGAGCTTATTGCAAATACTGTCAAACTGTAAATTGCTGTAATTCTTCTGAAATTGGCATTACTGCAAAAGATGGAAATTTAGCTCCGACCACCAACTGCTGATTGTTGTGGGAGCGAAGAATGGCATCAGTCCCCATAACCGGCCGGAAATCCCACAAAATTATACGTGAAATTAGTCTTTACAGATTCATACACGCTTCTGTAAAAATTTCCTTTACAGACCATAACTACATTACTCCGGAGGGCCGTGATTGGTCCGCTGCCGTTGATCACAGCACGCGATTGTTTTTAGACTGGCCGGATGCGTCATTATGGCTCAGTCTGACTGATAGGATTGACGTAAAAACCTGAACAATAGACCTTGTAACGTTAGGTTAGGTTAGAGTAAGTCAGGGCACAAACTCTGATTCAATCGAACCTACCGTAATCGAATAACATCGAGAAAACGTAGATGGGCGAATTTTTGGGTGAGCCAATTCTATCATCAGTCTATTAATCTAATCGTGTTTTAATTTAGTCGACTGAAAATACGTCTACCACGAGCGTTTATGATCAATCAAGCATTTACTAAACCATTTCCCCAAAGATTCTTTCACAACTGGTTAAGAACAGTCGCAGCTCGAAACAAAGTTGATCGAGAGAAATATGAGACAGTTGTATTCAATGGGCGAAAGTTCTGTGTATAGCATCCACGTCATCCAATATCTTGTAATAATCGATATCCTTTATTATTCATTAATGATGTGTGCAGGTGTGTTTACATTCATACATCATAATGTACACAGCTGTGTGCTTGTATTAGCGCGCTAGTCTGAGCACACGCTGGAAGCGCAAACACTAAGCAACTGCTCGCGTAAAATGTGTTCTGCCAGTTTCTCCTCCTCTCTTCTTCCCAACTCTTTATCATTCGTCATTATAAACTCACCACCAACATATGAAAGGGCAACAATTAGACTCACCTGTTCCAGAGCAACAATATCTGTTGCTGTTTCGTTTGCTTCAACCATTGCTTCATGATTTTCTTCACTGCCTCATGTGTATATACACAACTGTTCGATGTCCGTGTGACTCTAATAACTTCCAATAAACACAATGAACAATCCCACGTAAAGAGACAGTATTTTACATGTAACTCACGTCTTTCAATATGCCCAAACTATTGTAATAAGTAACTAGACGTCATGTTAACAACAGCAAGCCTACATAGGAACTGATGCGTTGCCTCCCACCCCAGCGACCCACCCCGTGTCACGTGAGAGGGCCCTAATGCTGCCATATAGTAAATATTCACAATATCTTCGTGATGCCTAAACTCGTTGGCATAAAACGCTTATATCTTCTGATACAGATGGCTTTTCCCTTTGATATTCTCTCTGATATATTCATATAGGATCAAGGGAACAGAAGAAATAAATATGTATATAAAATGTATTAATAAGCACCATTGAATACTACACGAGGGTGAGGGAGTTGGGAATTCTTCAGGACTTTCCCAACTCGGGAATCCTAGAGGTTATACTAAAGTCCTGCTCGTCATTAACTAATCCTAGAGGTTATGATAGAGTCCTGCTCGTCAGTAACTAGTCAAGGGTAAGGTGTATTTACCCAGTGAGTTGGCGGGGGTGGCGGGGGATGCATGACCTCACTGACCCTGGAAGTCCGTGGACATCTGTAATATCTAATACATGAATATATATATATATATATATATATATATATATATATATATATATATATATATATATATATATATATATATATATATATATATATATATATATATATATATATATATATATATTTCCTAGAGTGTAACCCCTTGAGCAGGCCGGCGTGATCCTCAGTCGTGGTATATGACCTGACCTATGACCCTCAGGTATAATGGCGTGGTATGTGACCTGACCCAAGTCAGGTAGAGGCTGGGATCGTACCGTCGTGGTCAGAGGTATAACTGATGAGGAGCAAATATCATCTCAACCTCCATAACTGTATTGTTGTCAGACAATTTGTGGCTACATCCATCAGTTGTAAAACCATCTACATCATGGCTGGTCAGCTCCACTGTAGATATTGGTGTAATGAGGTCTAAAATGTCCCTACTGGGCAGTCCACAGTATCTCTTATGTTTTGTTAGTTTTCTCTGCCTGTTATGCCAATGAAAGGAGTGAATTTTCTATGCATAAACTGCAACTATCTTCCGTCTATTCTACTGTGTAGAGTCACAAGACTGTTCAATCTCTCTCGGTATTTTTGCTGTTTCTGTCAGTGAGGCGCGTCTGTGGAGTGAGGCGTGTCTGTGGAGCGAGGCGTGCCTGTGGAGTGAGGCGTGTCTGTGGAGTGAGGCGTGTCTGTGGAGTGAGGCGTGCCTGTGGAGTGAGGCGTGCCTGTGGAGTGAGGCGTGCCTGTCGAGTGAGGCGTGCCTGTGGAGTGAGGCGTGCCTGTGGAGTGAGGAGTGCCTGTGAAAACATGGACCGGCTTCACTGACGACTGACGTTGAATTCGACTATCTGGCCACCAGCCTTGAGGGGTGACAGTTACACCCGCCAGTATTCAGGGTCGGAGTACAGGAGTAATCTGAAGTGTGTCATCACTGGTTTTTGCTCCTGGTGTATCATGATGTCAAAAACTGCCTACCGCCATCTTCGCTGGGGTAACGGTAATATATATATATTTTTTTTTCGCTGAAGGCGCTCCCACAAAACAGGTACTCCACCTTTTTTTTTCTTTTTTTTACTTCCGTCATGTGATATTGTTCATAGGCGGGCGGTATTCTGTACATGTCTCTATTTCTTTACTTCCATCATAACAAAAGTTCTTTAGCTAAATAGCCATCTCTCTTTTTATGTTAGCTGAGACAGCACGAGCAGCCGAGGCCCTAATCAAGGTCATTCCATTAACACACGCTCACACACACACACACTCTCTCTCTCTCTCTCTCTCTCTCTCTCTCTCTCTCTCTCTCTCTCTCTCTCTCTAGCCTGACCAACCCCTAAGGTTGGATGAACAGCTTGGATGACTATGGACCGGGCCGCTGCAACCAAGATTCGAACCCATGCGCTCGATTCTGTGTGGCCCGTCAATGCGTCATGGTCAGGAACGCTAATCGCTACAAGAATAATAATAATAAAGTCATATGAAACAATGAGTAAACTATAATAGTCTACAAACATGTAATAATAGGAAACACATTATCAAAACGGAATCATCCCAAATCAAAGAACCAACAACCTAGTTCTACGAAGGGGCATTAAAATCATCACACCTGGAGAATGTCTGGGTATGTGTATGCCTCGTCATGTTTCCTACCTCCTGCCGGTCGCCTTGTCCCGAAAGCTTCTTGGCTGACGTAAACAGGGAGCCAGGGAAGGTAGTGGAGGTGGTCTGTGGGTCTTTGTCAAAGCGGGGATGGGTCACAAGCTGAGCGCTGTGTCTCTTTACAAATAGATGTATAAATAAAAAGAACAAACATGATCGAAATATGAAGTTATAAGGTGTAAGAGAGATGACAATAGCGAGGTGTGACGAAGAACTACCAGAGAAATAAGGTTCCATTCAGCAGAGGATCTGCGGGATGGGAATGAAATGCTTGAGAGAAACTGAGAGAACATTGCCAAGCGACAGAACCAGCATGAACAGAGAACCGGATGAGTAAGCAAATAAAGAAGTAAAAGTTATACAAAAGTCAATAGCATGATTCTTGCATGAAATTTACATATCGTGACCGAGGTCTTGAGGCAGGATCTGCTGATGCAATCGTCCAATGGAGAATTAGCCATGGCGGATTGGCTAAGGAAATACATAGGACATCTGAGCAAGGCAATGTAAGGACTCTTCATATCATGGATACCTTATGTTATTACGTTTCATGAAATTGATACTAAAAGCGTAGCCAATATACACAAAATCTAAATGTACAAAACCCGAGTTTAGAAAGTCAGGAAGTAATAACCCAGAATATACATTCTTTAGTTTACATTTTCTTAAACAAACGGAATATCAAAGTTAGCTCAGGTGAAGCTGAGTAGGTCCCGCTGGGAACAGCTGAAATGATAAACAAAGTGGCTATTGTTACCTATAGCATAATTGGAATTACCATAATGGTCGATGGTTTGGTCATGTTCTGGATGAATATCTTGATCATACTGCTTGTCCTTTTGACCAACTGGTGAAGTGTGAAAGGCACGGGGCATTACCTTAATAACTTCCTAGTAAGGAAGATGATATCTAGTGCTCTATATGACGGGTTAGAATACATTTTAAGTGTAACTTGCCATTAAGAAACCTGCAGATAAAGAATATTTGATGTAGGATTGAACACTCATTCACCTCAAGTTACGTGATGATGTCATGTGAGGCTGGTGTTATGTGCACAGGAAGCTATTGTAACCCTCGGGTCGTTACGGCAATGCATGACTGCATGCCAGGCTTCAAGGCCCTTTTGGTTTCTACCATCTGCTTCTCTCTGTCATTCGTAGTAGGTTTTCTATTATATGATTTTGTCATCTAAGTCAATCTACCTTAAAATATGTACGTTTTTAGTAAACCGTACAGATTTTTACAGGGATTTTTGACTTCTAACCCACACCCCAAGAATTACAGAAACTACTCCAATCACGACTGAATTTTGTTCATAGTCTGGGATTTGAGGAGAGCTGTCTCTGTGTAGCATGCCTTCTATCAGTGGACTAAGACTATATAGGGAATGCCAGCCCCAAATATGTCTTAGGATAACTTTATCTTTGATCCCATAAAATCCTTTAAAAGACGTAAATGAAACGACCGAAATTGAGTCTGGAGCGTCGTGAGCCAAGGTACATGACGAATTGAATCAAAAATGAAAGAATGGCGCAAGAATCTCTATTGTGGGGAAGAGAGAACTTGGCAAGAATAGTTTGTTCTCCTTCTGAAGGGAAACATAATGTTATGCCATTTTTTCCTTTGCCACATTCTACCTGTTTAGTCAAGTTAGTGACACGATAAAATCGTGAATTTCTGCACGTACTAATCAGTGTGAATGACCAACAGCTATCTGCATTTTTTATTGCGACTCACAAACTATTATCAGTCATGACAGGTCACGAGTGCACAATTCCTCGAATCATAATCAGGCATTCACATGTGATTATGATAAAATAGTGTAAACAAGAACTTTCCATACAAATATCTACAAAAAAAAAAGTTCACACAAAAAAACATGAAAAACTTGACTATTGTCCTCACTTGCGACGTCTTAGATTCCATCACGAAAGTTGTACTATTTAGAAACTGAACGCACACGACCTTCACGAATTTTGTAGTGTAATTTGTTCTTTTTTTTTTTAATTTTCCAAAAGAAGGAACAGAGAACGAGGCCAGGTGAGGATATTCCCTCAGAGGCCCAGTCCTCTGTTCTTAACGCTACCTTGCTAACGCGGGAAATGGCGAATAGAATGAAAGAAAAAGAAAGAATTTGTTCTTTTGATAAAAAAAAAGGTCGAACAACGGCAAGGTGGATGTGAAAAAAAAGGGAAATCATATAATGAATGGTTGATTTGTAATATAAGACTTAAGAAGAAAATGAGATAACATCTGGTGCCTTAATTTATGATCAAACTATCTTAGAGGGGAGACTTCATCCCCCACACAGTGTTGTAAGGACCTGAGGTCACATCTGAACTTCATTTGTTATCTTACACCTGAAAGCCAGAAAAACAACAGTCTTGCAAAACCATCTGTTGCCTAACACACACACCAACGCACGTGAGAGGAGAGAAACATGTTGCAAGATCCATCATCATGACCCAACTTACCTTTCTCTTGTGTTGTTGCCAGGATTCACCAGAGCCAGAGCCAGTAGTTGCCAAGTCTCACCAGGACCCAGATCTAGAACTGATAGTTGCTAGGTCTCACTAGGGTTCATATCTAGAGCCGGTAGCTATCAGGTCTCTGAAAGGGAGTTGTCATGTCACAGAAGGGATCAAATCCACAGAGCCTCTAGTTCCCAGGTCTCACTGGAGGCCACATTTACTGTATCTCTTGTATTCCGCATGGTGCAGTGTTCTGTGGTATGGATGTCTGTGTACCCAAAAGAGTCAGCAGCTTGTTTTTGACTTAAGGTGGAACGTTATGCTGTAATGAGTTATCATTCATTTAATCTTAAATTCTAGTTTGATTCCATCATGCATTATTGTTATCAAGACTTCAATATGGTCAACACTTACTTGGTATACATGTTGGAAGTTGTTCGAACAATGAAAAGAAGGATAGAAGGTGGTAGGATGTAGTGAAGGAAACTCTGTGTTTGGGGCCTGAACTTGCAGGAGGGTTTGAGACGTGTATAGGAAAGGGCGAATTGGAGCGACGTGATATAAGGGGAACGACGTGCAGTCCTATGAAGTGGTCAGGGGAAAACCACGAAACAGTCTGTGGGGTTTCCTTGTGGATAGGGAGCTTTGGTTTCGAAGTATTACAATGACAAGTACTGCTTGGATGTGAGCGAATGAGGCCATTCTTCATCAATTACAGACGGTACCTCGCTATCAATGGCACGACCCTTGGCCATGATATAACATAGCCTTTGATAATGGGTTTCTAGAGCAACACGTCTTACGAACCACAGTGGCTCAGGATCGAGGCCTGGACAAGGCAGTCACTAATTGCAAATTCTCTAACTGTATGTAAAATGATAATAAAGCTTTCAGAATCGATATATTTTACAGGGCTACACACACACACACACACACACACACACACACACTCTCTCTCTCTCTCTCTCTCTCTCTCTTAAAAAGCTGATTCGACTAACAAATAAGCAGTGCTGCCAGTGCGACTGTTATGAGTACCCGGCCAGCCAGGCACATGAGGGAGGACACGTACGCATTGTACAGACACACAGACGTACACGTAAAGCCACAAGAGCACGACACACGGAAGACTGCGAGACTGCCTGAACCCAAATAAACACAGGCCAAAGGAAGAAGGGAAAGTATTAGACGCAAACAAAATATAAGACACGTTTCTCCTCTTCCTGAATACGACAATTTGAGCACCTTGAGCATGACGACTTAACTCGTTGATTCCACCATATTACCTTGACTATGATGGTTTAAGATTAGAACACAACGTCTTGAGTAGGAAGAACTTCCGCCCATGTGTACCATGGCATCCCACACGGATGTGGTGGGACTATAGCCATCCTACTCAAAAGGTGTGACGTCGTATTGGAAGTGTTTAGATTTGGGACAGAACTATAAAGATGAACACACGAACGTAATGGCGCGACGATCCTGGTGTCAGGTTAAGATGGTAGTGAAGTAGGGGAGGCGGTGATGGTAGTGGTGCTATGGAGGGGTATCAGGGCTGGGATGACCTTGGGATAGCAGCCTGACGACAGCCTCTCATCCCAACACCCTACCTAAGCCACCGGTCTTCCAACACACCTACCTAAAGGGAGGCGTGTCTCCCAGCAGGTGTGTACGAAAAACTGTGGCTCAGAGCAGATGTTGGGATGTAGTGGGAGTTCATAATGAATTAGTCGTAAGTGAAATGAAAATCAGTCTACCTACAGGGAGGTTATGGCCTTGGACCTCAAGCTGGAAGTCCCCATTGTCAACAAATCCATTATCTACAGAAACAAAAATATATACTAAAGGCCCGATAATAATGCTCGAAGCGGCTGATTCCATTAGTTATAACGCTGATAACAGCAACGATACATTACATTATCATTTTATGTTAGATGAGACGGCACGGGCAACTGAGGCCCTAATCAAGGCCATTCCATTAACTACAGACAGACAGACAGACAGACAGACAGACAGACAGACAGACAGACAGACAGACACACACACACACACACACACACATATATATATATATATATATATATATATATATATATATATATATATATATATATATATATATATATATATATATATATATATAATACACCACGAACATGGCTCATATAGCTGGAAGTAATGAACTTAGGAAGGGTTTGGAGTGTACTTGAAGGTGCGACAATCTAGAGAAAGTTTAAAGGAAAGGAGAAAGTTAATAGATCGCCGGTTTCAACAGAGATGCCATGTTTTTGGTGCAGTCGTGTAACAAGAAATAACGAAAGCTAGAAAGCTTTGATCTAAGGCCTTTAGCGATGGGCAGAAATGATGACAAAGAATTTTACGGAAGTTCGGAGAGAGAAGACGTTAAAGTGATGGCCTTAAGATGAAATAATTGAATAGGCTATATAATGCGAGAAAGTGTGTTGAAAGGTATGAGACTAGGAAGGTATGAGGACAAGAGACCATGAACAAAAATAATCGAGGCATGGTCAAGACTGTCGAACGAGCAAAGCAGTCTGGTGGGTTTGGCTGGACCTGCCCACCTCCAAACACCCACGTAATTGGTATGCGCGAACCTAACCTGCCCACACTGAAGTGAACGTAGTCTCACAAACAAGTTACAGCAAACATACCGTATGTAACTACTGTATTATAGTATTGTTACTTAATCATATTTCGCTAAAGTACCACTCTTTCGATAATCATAGTAATGTTACAGTTATAACCTTACCAAACAGAAACTCGTACTTTTCAGTGTTAATTTGCCTTTACTGTTGATATATATATATATATATATATATATATATATATATATATATATATATATATATATATATATATATATATATATATATATATATATTGCTTTCAATCGATTCAGCACACTATGTTTCTAAAATGGTATATATCACCAAAGGAATATATATCTCAAAATTCTTGTTTCTGCTTTAGATACGTTCCATGGTAAACTCTCACATTCCTTCTTTAATGACCACCGATGACATTAATTACAAGTCACAGACGAGAGTTGATTGATGGCTGTTGCTGAGCGGAGACACAAGCACTCACCTCCACGGTCCACGGAACACTGACGGTAGGGAAGCGGAAGAACCTCGACCACTCGTTCGTTACCAAGGGACCTGCTGAACACCTTATATAAACACAACGTAGTCTCAGTAGAAGTCTGAAGGGCGCGGCTACAATGTTACAGGACGAAGTACCCGTGAAGCCCATTTATAATACACGTTTGAAGAGTGCAATTACAGTTACATAATCATATAGTCATGCGAAGCTATGCCTGAAGTGCGCCATCCTTTTAGACGAGATGTCAAGGATTAGGCTTATCCTTAGATCTTAAATTACGGGATATTTTCATATAAAACGCTTTCACGACTTGCGGTTATACTGTAAGACTTGTCTTGTTTACAAGAGAAAGAGAATGTTTTGGTAGACTTCCACAGTTTCTTTCCTAATACGCGATTGTATATGCATGCAAGACACGTCAGTGGGTGGCGCAGCAGGACATGAGAGGCGTAGGATTGTGTTGTTTTATTAAGTGTGAAGTTAGATCTCCGAGCGTCCATATTTGTGGAGGTCTCTTGGCTTCTACAGAGAATAAGACCTATATTCATTAGATTGTTGTACCGTCTTTGGATAATCGTTCTGCAATATTCACGTCCATAGATAAAGGCGTAACGAGGTATAAAATACCATCAATAACGTCATGATATTATGGTAACAGTGATCGGGTGTATCGAATATCATATGCGTTTCCTATCATGTCATTGGAAATCGAATGTTCATGTGTATTTAATCAGGCACAAGAGCAAGGAGAAAGGAACACCATAATGTAAGAATTTTAAGATATTCTGACAATCTAAAAGGGTCAAACAACTTTCAACAAGACGTGAGCCATGCACAAGCGGTGTGGCTTAACCATATAGGTCAACGTGGTAGCAGGTCAGGTCACGGCCACCGTTAGCAGAATAGTCAGGCCACAAGGTTGGCAATCAGTTCTGAAATATACAAAGTAAAACTAAGGTTGTATATAACTATTATTTTGATAGGTTCAGATACGATCCTATATCCTCAACGGGAGCTCAGAGATGATGAAAAATCGGAGGAATATCTGCCCTCTGCATACAGGCAGTTCAAGGTTGTCAGGAAGACTATTGGGTGAGGAGTTTAGCGATGGGTCACAAAGGACGCATCCTTGACTTGCCTAACACGTCCAGTGCACAAGGATTGATGCGCAAGCGCACTTAATGGAAAATTCAACGCAGAGTTTCAAGTCTCATTATGAATAATGAATGAAGGCAACGTTGATACTAATCTAGACTGTCTACTTAAAGTTTATAAGAAACCTGTTGATGATAAGATGGTCTTGCAAATGTCAATGGTTTGCTTCTTTAAATTTGGGAGAAAGTGGTAATTAGGATAGACTTGTGTAATCAAAAGTATTGGTCTGTCAATTGATGGCATCAGTGTTAAGGCTGTTTCTTCTCAGTGTCCAGGTACAGATATGATACTGCTAGGCGTTCCCAGTGCCCGAAAAAACAGGCCTTTGAATGCTCTAAACACAAAGAAACGTATTAGTTGATCAGCTGCTTCAGTCGGGAGCTCCTCCGCTGACCAGCGATGCTGCCACTGAGTCCATAGTTATCTTATACAGGGAAAACTTCCGACACGACGAAAACTTTTGAGACAGAACGCGTGGAACGTTTCCGGTGGATCTTCCCAGCATTTACGGATGCCTCGACCAGCCAGGGTATGACGTGTCCTTCACCTGACAAGGTTCCGTAATCTAATCTTAAACCTACGAAGGAGGGAGTCTTGCCGAGCTCTGTACCCATGAGATGTCGATTCTTTTTTGCCAACTACACTATGTAGCTACGGTGTTGGTGGGGACCGAGAAACAGGATGTAGCACAGGGGAGGTGGTACAGCCTGGGTGTGTCACGGGGTGTGTGGTACAGACTGGGTGTGTCACAGGGTGTGTGGTACAGACTGGGTGTGTCACAGGGTGTGTGGTACAGACTGGGTGTGTCACAGGGTGTGTGGTACAGACTGGGTGTGTCACAGGGTGTGTGGTACAGACTGGGTGTGTCACAGGGTGTGTGGTACAGCCTGGGTGTGTCACGGGGTGTGTGGTACAGACTGGGTGTGTCACAGGGTGTGTGGTACAGACTGGGTGTGTCACGGGGTGTGTGGTACAGACTGGGTGTGTCACAGGGTGTGTGGTACAGACTGGGTGTGTCACAGGGTGTGTGGTACAGACTGGGTGTGTCACAGGGTGTGTGGTACAGACTGGGTGTGTCACAAGGTGTGTGGTATGTAGGGAGTATGGTTGGGCGTTGGCTGGGGAAGGTCGGCCAGGTAGTTCCCAGCTTGGGGGGTTATACAAGGTGGGAATCCCAGGATGGTTCTCTCGCCTTCCTTCTCCAAGTAATTTTTTCTTTTTCTCTCTTGCGGTGAGCATTAAACGTTACCCCTACCCCGTCCATGCTCATATATAAGTAGGTTTTCTCTTTTCAACATCAGCATAAATATGCAGGCAATTCGGTACAATTCTCAGTTAAAACATGAAATATACCAAGAAACCAACTTCAAAATTATATTCCCATTCGTTATAATTCTT
This sequence comes from Panulirus ornatus, assembly GCF_036320965.1. Lineage (NCBI taxonomy): Eukaryota > Metazoa > Arthropoda > Malacostraca > Decapoda > Palinuridae > Panulirus > Panulirus ornatus. The sequence goes on along the minus strand of NC_092254.1, from coordinate 2,360,824 downwards.
TTATTCGATTTAAAACATGGAAGAATCTTGTCGACACTGACTAGTGTTGTAAGTCTGAATTCCCTCTTAAGGGAAAGTTTATTGTGATATTCTTAGCGTCGACTTGACATCAGTTTTGTATAGATTCGCCAAGAGTAAGCTTGGAGAGGGCTCTTATCAATAACAGCCTCTTCCCGGGGTGCCATTACTAGCAAAGATCGACTCGTCTGTGATTCTAAGGGCAAGAATTTCAGAAAAGATATGTTGTGTAAGATTTATTTCTATCGTTTTGTATGAGAAAAAAGTTTGTTCATTCTATGTTTATCAAATGTCGCCCGAAACAACTGCTCAAATACTTCCATGAATTTAAAGAGAAGTATATCATTACGTCTATCACGGACCTTTACCGTCTTAAGGTAAAAAACCTATTCATTTGTGAACAACATATACCTTAAGATATCAATACTATAGTGTGCCAACAAGTTAGTATACCCGTAAAATTTATGCGGCCATTTTTTTTGATCTCTTAAGAGAGAACGTTTTATGGGTAACTAAAGAATTCCCTTAATGTATGTTATTTTGTCGCATGTATATATAGTCGTACTTTACTGTACTTTGCAGTTGCTATTATTCTTGAGGAAGGACTAAATTTATTCTTAAAAAATCATTAAGATTCTACCAGACATATAATATGGCTTTGCAACTGGTTTACTCTCGTATCTTTATCCACAGTAATGGAGTTACACAGGTGGCTTTATGCCCAGCAACGTGCTCCCGATAGCTTTAACCCAAGCAATGAGGTTGCACAGCTATATTTACCAGCAGCTTCCGAGCAATATGAATGCTCGTCATACCTGTAATATCTCAAAGGCTGCAGACCCTCCATAAAACTTTCTCCAAAACTTTTGCATCTCAGCGTTCGTCCTGAATGAATGTATCATCCTTGTTGTCTTTATATATATATATATATATATATATATATATATATATATATATATATATATATATATATATATATATATATATATGTATATATATATATATATATATATATATATATATATATATATATATATATATATATATATATATATATATATATATATATATATATATATATAAGAGTGTGCATAAAACATTTTTTTTTATCTTATCTTAAGAATACACTGAGTGAATGTCACTGAATTTTATGATTTTTCAACAGGTCAGGGTCTTAAAAATAGACCCTGTACTCTACTTGATGCATCCATTTTCTTTTTTGAACTGGTGAATGTCTAGAAATGTTTGTTAAGGGGATTATCTCCTATAAAGAGTCGGTTTTCTCTCTTGTCTACATTCCTCGCTGTCCGACACAAGATAACTAACCCAGATACACACTTACCAATTGCTGATCCATTTCCTTGGCAGCAGAGAAATTGGTGAATACTAGGATGACATTTCTCAGCGATGGTTGAGCCAACAACATGAGAGCTATGTCAAGGAAAACTGGTGGGGCGAATGTTCAGCCTGCAGATCATCGACCTGCCCAGTACTCTGCGGTGCCACATCTGTTAGTGGTAATAGACTGAAGACAATACACGACAGGAAGCAGATATAAGGTATGTCTTTGTCAGGATGGATAATCAAGAGCTGTTTCCATATCATTTTTTTGGATTCTCATGAAGCAGATTTGCCAGTGATGTTATGAGTCTGAATGGTCTTTTGTGTTCCTGTGTTGCACTCCGTTGGTGTTGGGATTCTGTGGTTTTCTGGGCTGCCTTGTCTCATATTTTGGAACCTTCCTGATTGTTGGATCCTCCCCTTATATTGGGTTCCCTGAACATGTGTCCCCCGTTTCCACCCGCTTACCAGCGTTGCCATGTCACTGAACATATTGAAGAAACCTCACACAATTCTGTATGGTTTTACATCGACACATATCTAGGGGGTGAGGCTTCGTTTGGCCACAGGCAGCTGCTCTCGTTCCGGAGCAGCGACCTGATATGTTGTCGTTATGGTTATCAGTAACACAAGGGATCCAATAGTCCATCTTAATTCTTTTTTCCGGCAAGAACCCCACGTTGAGAATGTTTGCCACTGGATAGGTCATATTATAGTCATGTGTAAAATATACATTTAAAGGCACATACACCGATTCAGACTAATGCACTTATATTTACATATATATGCTTATTCCTTACACGATCAATCAGATACAGAAATACGTTTGTTCTAGATAAATGTTATCCGATATCTGACCTCAGAGATAATACAGCCTCGTGCCCCAGCGACCCCTGATAACTGACTATCACCCCCCCTCTGCTCCCCTGCTGTTTTGACCGCACTGAAGGACAACACTAACTGTTCTCCGTCCATGATACTGTTCTGAAGAACACTGATTGTTCTCCGACCATGAGAGTTTCACCGGTCTGATGACCACAAGAGGTAAGTAAGTGGAACATGGACATTCAGGAGACATTCCTGTCAGTCATTCTTTTTTGTTTTTTGTTTAGATAACAAAAGAAAAACTAATATTGCTTTAAATCCGACTAACCTGCTACTGTTGCTACTGCAATCTGTATTGTACAGCATCTGCTCTCTTGATGTCTAGGTGTACAAAATAATCACACACGAAGAACATGCATAAAACCTAGAATTCAAAGATACTGTCATGGAATTTACATTATCTTTATGCATGTAATGTTGTCTTCCACACTTTTCAGTGAAGTATGCCATTGTTTACCTCAGAATTTCTTGGGAGCAAATCATTTAGCATGGCTCCTGGCCGTCATATACACATCCTTACACCGACCTAACCTAACTGAACATAGAAGATATTCAGCCTCACAATGAAATCCTGACTTACGCAATTAAGACTTAGCTATCTGTCCTAACTTAAGGTAACTAAACTAACCTAAATATCATTACCAACCTTAATCCAAATCTGACCACTTAACCTGAACACATTATGGCACTATGGTTAAAGACGCCGAAGAAGAACCATGTTCTGACCTTCCACGGTTCGAATCCTGGAGAAGACAGTTGGTGCACATCCAACCCAGCCATTAATTCTCCTCGGGGCTGGTACATACACGGGAAGCTGACACAAGCTGAGTTACATGTCATTTACAGCATATCCTACAATGCCATGATTAGGGTGTACAATGGCTAATCCATTCTTAAATACGGTCTTAATGCGACATGCATTCCAGGTCCCGATCCTGCAAGCCCAGAGATGTATCACATCAACATCATGAAGGTGGAATTGTCTTAATAACTATTCCGTTGGCGCGTCCTCCAGTCATGCATTACGTTTACTATTACAAACACAATGTTATAAGCCCAACATCACAACACACGCGCGGGCGTCCTCCCATCTTCCAACACAGGGATGTTGACTCCATGTCATTGAGGGTCGTGATAACAGCCTCAGCCGGTCAAGCATCTTCACTGAGACGACCACGATAACATCTGGTGGTTATCTTTGTCTCTCATGACTCAGACCCCTAGCACTGCACACGGCACCTCGCTGTCAGGCGCAGCAATGCACGCGGAACCTCATGGTCAAGCCCAACACTTGCACACGGCACCTCACGGTCAAGTCCAGCATGGCACACGGCACCTCATGGTCAATCCCAACTTGATCGTCGTTTCCTGCGTTAGCGAAGTAGCGCCAGGAATAGAAGAAGAAAGGGCACATCCATTCTCTGCCTGATATGTGCAATGCGCCAAAACCACAGCTCCCCATCTACAACCAGGCTCAACAGAACTTTCCATGTTTTACCCCGGCAGCTTCGCATGACCCACACACACACACACACACACACACACACACACATATGTAAGGTGTACGAGTAGGAAGAGAGGAAAGTGATTGGTTCCCAGTGAATGTCGGTTTGCGGAAGGGGGGGAGGGGTGATGTCTCCATGGTTGTTTAGTTTACCTATGGATGTGGTGGTTAGGGAGGTGAATGCAAGAGTTTTGGAGAGAGAGGTAAGTATGCAGTCTGTTGTAGATGAGAGCGCTTGGGAAGTGAGTCAGTTGTTGTTTGCTGACGATACAGCACTGGTGGCTGATTCGGGTGAGATTCGAACTTGACTTTAGCCGTAATTTCCAGTTCAGAATCCATTTTGCTTGAAAATAGGAGTAAATCTGATATGTTCATGTCCTAAGTTGTTGACAATCCCTCCAAAAAAATCTTCAAGAATGATGATAACTGCAGGATAATGACAGCTAATTATATTACATTATATTATATCATATAATTATGATTATACAAGATGATTCAGAACAATAACACGTTACATGACACACCAGACATGCAGTAAAACTTGACGATGTAGCTTGTGTGTTTGTGAAATATCTGTGAAGGTCAACGGAAGTGTTTATATCTATGACTGGATCGTGAGACAAAAGGGAGCAATTGAAGTCCAGGATATAATGGTAACAATGAAATTTTCACTGTTGATCTTAATTCCAGCAACAAGCATCGCCAAGACCATTTATGCTGGTGGACAGTTAGAGCTCAACGGAAGGTTTGCAGCTACTAAGGTGCTTGAGTTAGTAACAGTGGCACATCTATGTGAGGAATGGAGAGAATATTTTTTTCATTTTGCAGTACATATAAGGTTAGACTATTGTATTACTAAAACTGTTTACTTCACATTAATCAAAATCTGTTAAATGACTGAAAACAAAACCAAGAGAATATCTGTGCGTCATTTCTCTGAACCCGTCAAAATTTCAGAAGTGATTCTGTAATTCATCCTTTGTTCATCCTTGACACATGCACTAGAAGCTCTGTAGATAAACAAAGATCTGTGCCATAATGACAGACAGGAAGGATATAACAGAGACTTTCATGGTGATCTGAGTGGCAGCGCTAGTGTCGGGTAAAGATGCTAGGATACGTGCTGGAGCGCCACTACCTCCACGCAACTTCATGGGCATAACCATCACATGAAATCCTTTAGCGGGTAATTTCTGACGAAGAAAAGTGACATTTGAGAAACGAAATGGTAGAATTAGTAACATCATGAATATTTCAATCTAGAAAAGAGAAAATCAAATAATATATTTCACAAATAATAAACTGTTTACTAGAAATTCAATTCTGCATCTTATCAATTGTTTATGTAATTTCAGATGAAGGAACTAAGAATATTCTGAAATCATGTAATCTCTGATGAAGGAACCGGAATACAATTCTGCATTTATGAATTCTATTTACGTAATTTCTGATTAGGGAGAGTTACACAGGTAACAAAACAGTAGTATTATTGATATTAGGAATACTTAATTTAGATACGAACAAATTAAGTGAAGCATTTCCCAAATCATAAACCAATGACCAGGAATGTTACTCTGCATTTGCATATTCTATTTAGCCTCTGGGGAAAAGACAAGCGGCTTTGAGGCAATGCCAGTAGGATGCATCCAGAGATGTCTTGGGAAGCCACGAGGTCACACATATAATTATGGGAGGAAGTGAAGTACCAGTGGAGTACTTGCTCACGAGGACTTAGTGAGATTTTACCAGTGGGAAGGTTAGCATGAGTTATGTGCTATCAAGTGTAATGAGGGAGACAGAGAGGAAGCTAGTGTAGAGTTATTACGCATCTTTATTCAATAACCACTTTTTCTCTTCCACTATACATATTGTATGACTGTCAATCATAGGTTCAGCTGTAACTGTTTAACCATATACTAACCTTTTGAGTGTGGCGGTTCTAATTCTACGTAGATACTACACTGAATCACCGTTTCTTCTTTCTATACCCCAAGGTGTTACTGCAAATTTGAATACTCTTTATCTTGTTGAGCTGCTTTTGAACTGAGTGCTGTATATCAGTTTTGATATCCTTAATCATTTGCCATGTATAAATCCTTACACAGCTTTCCCTTATCATTTTATTATCTACAGAGTTAGAGTTAACATTTCATGACAAGTTTGATTCTCAGTCCCTTAATTCTCTTTGTAAATTGTTACTCAATTCTTTCTAGCTTTTCTCATTGATTACATGATGATCACATGATACATCAGAATTCAAGTTTGCTTTTTATGTATATACTGAAGAACATTATTAGTGCTCTGTTTACATAAACCTCATCATGTTGGACAAAGCTAAGAAGATGGACTTGAAGCTCACAGACTGTGACACCAAATATGGTTGTAAACATGACTGGAACATCGCATTAGACACTTACTTCCAAGTTGGCAACGTTTTCCATGATGAAGATGTTTGCTGAGGAGAGTTCAATATGTGCGTGGAAGTCGGTGGAGGCACCGTAGTCAATTGAGGGTGTATCCAGGCCAACACCCATCACCTGGTGACCAGTGGCTGTCTTGTACGCTGTCAGTAGCTGAGCAGCTTCCAGGGCCATGCCTGGAACACAGCGTCATACTGAGTGACATAAAAAAATGATGGAAATGTGTCTGGACATTATTCTTTAGAATTAGGACCGTGATATGCCATGAAGTATCTGAAGTGGTGGATCACCGAGAGACGTCTAGCAGGACATCCCAGATTGAACTGAGGGCATGAGGAGGTTGCTTTGAAGAAAAGGGAAGACACTGGAAGACGGCGAATAAAATAGAAAGACAACAATAATAAGAACAAGTAGAGAAAATTGGCTGGGAGGCTGGCGAGGGACCGGCATTGAGTAGAGATGGTGTCTGGTGAAACAGGTGATTAGAATCACCTCCTCCTGGGCACCTACCTATATATCAGTGATAAATTCGAGAAGACTGATCCCACAGTGGCTTACTGCATTGTGGAGGAACGTGAAATAAAGAGATGAGTTTACTTATGGGAATATGTTTATGGTAATTGCACTGCACCCTAAAGATGAAAAAATCCATGGATTTCAAGGAATGAAGTCAGATATCAACAAAATACAGGTGTTCACCCTCCCTTTGAGGCTGGTCGATAAATGGATACCTGGTTCAAGCTGGGGTGTAATGACTATATGTGATCACCAGTAACACACAAATGGTAATCACACATGCTCTCACAAACAAGCGTTTGCGTCATTTATAAAAACATCTTTTCATCTATTGCTTCACAATCTAGATCATTTTCTTCATAAAGCTGAGACAAACAGCTTACCTGGAAAATTCAAATTACTCGTGTCATTGTTGGATATCCCGAAGTATGCCGTGGTGTTCCCATATCTGAAAATGGGTAAATTCCTCTTGTGAAAAGATGAACAATCATGACCATCTATATCTATCTTCCCCTGGTATAACTATCTAATCTTCCTGTAGTATCTATATCTATCTTCCTCCGGTATCTATATCTATCGTCCCCTGGTATTTATCGTCCCCTGGTATGAAAAAATTTCCTTCATGCATGACGGACGACCCATCCTCATCCTCACTCACTCCGAAATCTTGGTGATTCACTAACCTCCTCCTCGTAACCTATTGTAGAATCTCAGGTCATTCATGTGAACCAGAATCATCGAGTACTTAACGAGTGTATTGGTATTTCAGATACTGGTTTTCAGTCAGACAATTCAGAGGTCAAGGGATGTTCCTTGTATTGACTGCTATCCTCAAGTAAATTTACTTCAGTTGGTCATCCTATCATTGGAGAAGACATGGCTACACACAGTTCCTCCACAGAGATCTTCAGCCTTCACTTCCACTATAGGGACAGCAATTTCCCCCTGAAATCCCTGCTCTTCCTTAAGACTTTCAAGACATGGAAGTATTCACTTGCTGCTCCAGCCAGTGCGCAGAAACACAATGACGCCATCGGGTAACTCGCCGTGTTCGTCTATCCAAGCCATGATGTCATCACCAGTCACCTGGGCTAGTGAATCCTTCGCCACTTTATGCTGGATGTCGATCACCACGCCTGTCCATGGAAGAATTTTGGTTAACATAAACGTTACATCTTTGCCCAAAGAAATATTACAATAGTATCTTCCTAAATAGGTTCTAAAAATCCAAATAACTCTACCTCATTGTACCACTGGTATGTTAAACACTGTACCCTTCAGCAAATCATACAACCCTATCAAGCATAAATGAGACCCAACTTACATGAATCTCTAATCATATTAGAAATGTAATTCTAAGGTCATTAATATCTTACTTTTACATTTACTCAATACACTAATCATTAATTAATCACTCAAGGTATGAATCATCCCACATACCGTAAGTGCAGCAGGTATGTGTTTGCGTAACGGGGAAAGGGTGAACATTCTGTGCAAAAAAGTGCGAATCATTGTGACGTTATCTGGCAACGTTGACAGTAATGGTCTGGTCTCAATTTTGGCAGGAAGTTTGTGTGTGTAGGCCTTGATGGCGGGAGTCAGTGTGGTGCTGTGATGATGAGGAAATGATGATGCGAGGAAGATCAATGGCACCCCTTAAGGCTCTCCCAGTTAGTGTGGAAGGTGCTCCTCTCTGGTGTGAAATGAGGCACCTCACCAGACACAGCAGCAGTCAAAACTGTATCTTCGTATCTATGTGAGGCTATCCAATATGCCCAGAGGGGGAAAGGAACATGGCGGAATGGTTCACCCATTGGAAGACGACCTCAACTGCAACAGCCAACAGTTGGGTTGAAACCTGGAGTGTGATAGTCCCTGCCTTTCTCTGTGGGCTGATTGTAACCATAATGTTGTTGTGGGAGTTGTTGTAGACCGCCATTCTAACGCTTAGACGGAATTGATATTTTCACATAGATGCAAGTATAAACCTGCTTCAGTTACTGGTAGCTTCTCTTTCTTCCCGTAGCTCACAATGCTGCCAGCACTGTTGACACGATGTCCCCGAGGTTGCATTTGATCCATCAAATTCAACTTCTCCTAAACCTAAGCCTACCACACGTGTATATTGGTGTCCTTCATGAACAATGAACGTAAGACAATTCCATACTCGTGGCACAGAAGCAAATTCTTCACGAAATAATGTTGGTTGAAAATGGCGTCAGAGATTTTTTTTTCTTACTTATGATGCCCTGAAAACTTGACTATTCTAATTTGGATCCTTTAAGACAAAGTTAATGCAACATGAGAAAGTTAATTTAGCACACATATCTTGTACCATCAGGAGTGATTCTATTGATATTCAAGTACTGGAATGTTTCATGTCAGGTGCAAAGAACCCTAAAACAAAATTGGATTGAGTGTCAATCTGTGTAATGACCTTATCCCAACAGGTACATGAAATTGGAGAGAGCGCGCTTGTGTGTGTGTGTGTGTGTGTGTGTGTGTGTGTGTGTGTGTGTGTGTGTGTGTACTGATCTAGGTCCATCATGTGCATAGCAAAACTGGAGGGTGCAGTCCCTAGGGATATTGACCTGAGCCAATCTGGTGTCAAAGATAACTGTGTCTATGTTTTACTGACCTGGTCCCATTAGGTGAGAAACTGGTATCTGTTCTACGCTCCACTTGCCTTCACTAAAGTGGGATGGTGCGTCTAAGTGGGTGCTAGTATGCTCACTCATACAAAAGTTGTAAGACTCATACCTGAGGACCAGAGTGAGTGTTTGGTAATACATGAGGACCAGATGAGTATTTGGTAACATAAAAAAATAGTGTAACTAGGAGTCACACTGAAGGAAATAAAGAGCTTGCTCAAGCTACGCAGCGCCTGAAAATTAGTACAATGTCATTAGGGTTATTACATAGATTTTTACTTGGCTCAACCAATAGGAGGCGAATGGCTTCTAGGGCAAAGTGAGAAACAGCAATGCCAGGAGAAGGGGATCATTGCCAGGATACTATGTGTAGGGAAGGGTGGTGGGGGTCAGAGTGACCAATTCTCAAGGTAAGACAATTATGCTACAGAAAGAGGACTGTAACCTAAGACATGCACATGATAAAGAGACCAAGAGAACGCAACACAGTCGTCAAAATCTTTGATTTGCCAGTTGCGACAATGATCAACGTCAGTCTTGGGTCTTAATAAAGGGAGGGTTTTAGGTTGAGACCTTGACCGCTGGACCAAATATTGTTTTTTGGGTAATCAAAAAGGATAAACATTGCCATGGTTGTAAGAATATTACTAATGATATAGAATCCCCTTTGAGAAGAGGAATACATCTTCTGTAAATATTTTTTTCATAGAAAACTAAAGTTATTTCACCCTAGTCCTGGGCTTCTGCTCGGAAATTTTTCCCATAATTGAAATTGATATCAACCTTCCCATCAGATGAGAGGTTTGTTACTTTATCCCTATGAAAGGGTGAACCCCAAAAAGTGACTGTAGGGGAAAGTGTGGTGTTTTGATGCAGTAACTTGGAAATTTGGAGTCTTTTCTGAACAAGTCAAATATTGTATTGGAAATCAATGGAAAAGTGAAATAAAAGACTGTACAATTATTATGAATTTTCAACCATTAGAATATACCTTAGATATGCTCACTTGCTATCTGCTGTCTATATAAAGATGCAAGTCCCGAGGCCCTTGAGAGAAAGTTAAGTGCATGGCAAGGATCGTGAGAAACAAGTTAGAAGCTATATCAAAAATGCATCAAACATACGACACAGTGAACCTCTTCAGTCTGCTGAGAACAATTGTCATGTAATTGGAGACACTTTAAATGTCTAGGTGATCTGGTCATGATTACTGTATGATGACAATCGATATGGTAATACATTACGAATCTCCTTGTTGTACAGTGAGTGTTGCTGAACGTGATGCATTCACGGGCCAACCAGGGTTGGACAGATGAGTTCTAATCCTGGTTGCGGCAGTCAGTCCACAGTCAACCCAGCTATTCATCCTCCCCTTAGGTCGAAGAAAGCAGCGAGGAGAAAAAAAAGATTCATCGGAGATGCCGCAACGGATTTCAGAAAATGATCTTGTAATCGTGTGTGTGTTTCAGAATCTTAGTACTCTTTCTGTAAATGAAAAAAAGAAAAAGAAAAAAGAGAAGACTTGCACGGGAAGCAGCTTAACAAAATGACTGTTCCCAGTAGCACCACAGCATGTGACCGTCTCCACTCCTGCGTATGTGTCGACCAAGAAGGGGCCAGGTACCCAGTGCTTACTTTTGTGTTAAGGTGTTTTAATTGAAGCTCTACAGAAATACTTTTTCCCCAGTTCGTAAATGGAACTAAGGAGGTTCAAGTCGCATGGCACACATTCCGTAGTTTTCGAGACCAGCTTACCAAAGCCTTGCATTCCGCTCACAACAAATTAGTTTATTGTCATCGGTAAGCACAGTGGGGAGAGGCATCGTACAGGCTGGGGAGAGGCATCATACAGGCTGGGGGGAGGCATCATACAAGCTGGGGAGAGGCCTCATACAGGCGGTGGTACCAACATTACTTACCGCCACAGCCACACATCTCCTCAGTCAGCCAGATCACCTTGCAATACACCCATAATTAGAAATACTGCGGACCCCAACAAAAATGTTCTGTTCTTTTGATTTCTTCCCAGAGAGAGAGAGAGAGAGAGAGAGAGAGAGAGGAAGCTTGCAAGGAATTTCCTTTGACACAGTCCAGGAAGTTCAAGCCAAGCTCTGTGGTCCAGGATGTGAGAAACAATGGTGACGTGAAGTCACCGTAAAACTGGTTCTGGAACTGGCGCACCACGTCAGGGACTCGTGATTAGAATTCAATTCATCACACGATACTCTAGTATAGCACAGCAAGTATTACATTGTAGCTAACTCGGCCACTGGTCAGAGAAACGAGAAAAGTGTATTATTCAAAAACATACAACACAGTTGATAAGATATTCATCACATGGGAAACACGATTCCGTCCTCTTACGCAATACTCCCATCCACCGGATCACACACACACACACACACGCACACACACACACACACACACACACACACACACACACACACACACACACACACACACCTGATGCAAGCTCCACCATTATTGTACAGCGGACATCCTAGGAACCTTTTGGGAGTGGGGACAACGCACGATAGCAATGGCCAAATATGATACCGATAGGATAGCCAGAGAGAGGCACCATGCAACGTATAGTGAAGGAAAACTGCAGAGAGATAATGCCAAAGTTAATGAGACAAAAGGTTTAATGGGAGCCGTGCCCTATGCATACTGACTGATTTGAGCCTATGTCCAGGGCAAATCTATTGTGCACCCCACACTCATCGTGTGAGCGGTGCACAAAAGGATTACAGGCCTAACAAAGGGTTTTTACTCAGACCCTAGTGGGTTCAGTTTACATTCATAAGATGTTAGAATTCGTATTTCATAGTTCCATATGTTACGTTTTACCGACTAGACGCAAAAAGTGGATACAAACTTAAAATTTCAAGTATCTTCAATAAGGTGTTGTGACATTTCCTCCAAGCATAGGCGAACCCAGACCCCTGCAGATGTGAGGCAGCTGCTCACATGTTACGTCGGCATTACAAGGGTGTTTTGAAATTGAACGGACACAAATGATGCTTAGAAAAAGCGGTAGGGAAAAGTAACGTTTTAGAAATGTTACGTTTTGCAAGGTGACTGCATCCCCGATACGAAATGCTGCACATGCCCGAATGGAGAGAAATATGATCAGTACGAGAAAGGAAACAAGTCTTTATGGGAGTAGGGGAAAAAAAGCGAATTGAAATATGTACAGTGGAATAAGGAGCATAAGAGTGAATAGAATTAGAAATAAAATGGATATAATTCATGGAGAGAAAAGGAGAGTAGGTGATACGATAAAGCCCTGAGGTACACCCATTTTGACAGGCTAAGCGGTGGAGGGGGTGGGGGGGGTCACTCTATCGGCTAGAAGTGGATGGAACGGTTGGATAAGAAGCTGTGATCAGATAGGAGAAGAGGAGGAAAGGCTGAATTACAGTTGTTAGATATTCATATGGTTAACAATATTGATCTGGACGTTCATATATGAAAATGAAAGGCTTTACTGTAGTGCTTTTGGTCGGCTGGATATTGTTCTTCTTAACGGTTCATAATCTACAGTCATTCATCGTTCACATCATATAGGACCTTTGCTGTTTACGTGCATATGCATCACAATGGAAAAATATTTACACGTAAATATCTTATTGGTGGTAATTCTGATGATATATACTAATTTTCTCCAAAAGCGGACACTTTCATAGAGATCGGGATGTCTCGTCACTATGTAAAACAAACGTACTGACGATCCACAGCGGTAATACAGAGCTACATTTCGCTGTAATAATATATAGTCTAACAAGACACAGCAAATACAAACGGAACTTACCAGTATCCCCTGGAAGTGTAGCCTTTTCTTATAGTCTTTCGGGAGAAAGGAATATCGTTCACCCAGTGAGCGGACTTTTCGTGCACATCGTAACTCAAATCCAGATGATAATCGCCAAAACATTGAGGCACATGAACAACTAGGATGCAGAACAACAAAACCTGAATGCTGAACATATTTGGGTGTGAGAGGGAAGACATGTAACTCTGAAGAATGAAAGTTGGCTACTGCATTCCGGTAAAACCTTCCCAAGGAGTCTAGGTACACGATCAAAACCACCAGCCAGAGTTGCCAACTAAGAATTTCCGATGTAGCAAAACTTTCTAAAATGACAGCGAAAAAATACTCTGAATTATTTCTGATCTTTGACGTGCCAAATTATTAATAACAGGTACGACTGACTGCTTTAACACTAAAACGCTCACAGTTATTCCAGATCTGCTAATCGCCAAGCCACATTTCGTAGTCCTCTTTGTCCTTGAGTGATGATGGTCATGTGAAGGTCATGGTTCCTTTGTGGTTGCCATGACTTGTTTGCTTCCGGTGATATAATGTTTTTCAGTACTCCTTTAGGCAGTTTATGATCACAACAGCATTTTCCATTTCTTCCCATTTCAAAGTGAGTCTTAAGTTCAATCCAGTGCTGAAGTATTCAGTCTTAAGTTCAACCCAATGCTGCAGTATTCAGTCTTAAGTTCAACCCAATGCTGCAGTATTCAGTCTTAAGTTCAACCCAATGCTGCAGTATTCAGTCTTAAGTTCAACCCAATGCTGCAGTATTCAGTCTTAAGTTCAACCCAGCGCTGCTGATTCAGTTGGGAGCCATCGAGTCTGGCTTAAGTGTACATTTCAGCGGCGCTTGACTTATCATTGATCAAAGTAAAGATTTCCTTGAACCTTGCTTGGTGAATGGCAGAGTGAGGGAACTAGTCATAGGTCTTTCTGATCATAAAATCCAGGTTCCTCGGGAAACATTTTGCTGCAGCATGAGATACAGCTGGCTGTACCGAATGACCCACGCCTGATCAGGATCAAAGTGGAACTTCTAACGTGAGTTAGCATACACTCTACTATTAACATCCTCATCACAGAAGTATTGTTGGAGGTTACTCCAACAACATTTTGTAACTAGAATAGGAGGATCCCGCGGAAAACACCCAAACTGAACCTACTAAAAAAGATTTCGAACATGTTCATTTCGATGGAATATAAGATTTCCTTTAAAAACTCATTATAAGAAGTATTTTTCACGCTGGATACAAATCTGGTGTTAAGATATCGTTAGTCATCTTTATGACATTCAATTAAGCTGTTTAATGAAGTGAATTTCAAAATATTTTCTGCTCCTTTACATCGTATTTACTGGGTATGTATCGGCGACTGAGAGCATTATGATATATTTTCCATGATTGTTTCAAGTACAGAAGTGTTTGAATATCTTATCTTTCAGTTTTGAAACAAAAAATATTTGAGTTAAAAATACCCCTAACTATTCAGGGGCGTATCTAGGGTAAATTGCGCCTATGGCAAGCACTGAAATCGCGCCCATGGCTTGATTAGAAATGTATATCCAGTGGATGTATCTAAATATATAGAGTGTAATTATAATTTGTTGAAGAGTTAGGCTAAACTCAAATTTATAGAAACTCTTAAAGACTTAAAGTTAGAGACTTATTTGATCAAAATTATAACGTAGAACCGGTAATGCAACTGATAGTAGCAAAATATAACTATAGTTGAAAAGTAGGCGAGTTTCTCTTTTATTCCACAAAATCAAAGCGTTAAAGATGTCAATCGGGTAACGTTGGTCAAAAGACAAGCCTGTTGAGTGGCGCCCCCCTTCAAGGACGCCCAGGTAACCTGCCCTACCTGCCATACCTTAGATACACCACAGGGAGTGGGGTGAGTGTTGTGAAAGATTGTTGATTATGTTTGATGATAGAGTGGCAGATGTAGCAGAGAGCCTTTGGGTTGGGATGGTGTTCGAAGTGAAAGAAAAAATGGCGAGTGGTTTGTAGAAGACAGAAGCGGTGGTGAAATCCTTGTGGATGATGAAGTGTGGCCATTCGGCTGGAGTGGGTGGTATTGCAGGCGAATTCATTAATAAAGGGGGTGACTGTGGTGTTGACTGGTTGGTAATGATTTCCTTTGTATGTATGGATGATGGTGAGGTGCCTGAGAAGTGGCGGAACACATGCATAGTGCCGTCCAAAGGCAAGGGGAGTAGGTGGGTGGGCTATGGCGAGTGTTCAAATTGAAAAAAGTATAAGTTTCTTGAATATACGTGGTAAGTTGTGCGAGAGGGTCGTGACGAGAAGCTAATGTAACGAACAACCACAGATTGATAGTTGGCTTTGGTCGACCTTTGATATCATTGTTTCATTGGTATGGTCAAGGAAGCCAGCCCGTGCTATGTAAGCCACAGCCAGGCAGCTGGTTTGTACGCTCTCCCTTATCGCCTTACATTTTGCTGTTGGTTATTTAATACAGAGTTGAAGTTTCTATCGATTCTTTTGATACGATCTGACACCACAAGGGAACTGGCTGAGAGCGTAGAGGAATGCACAGTGCATCGGTTCATGTTAGGGGAAAATGAGGTGTCGACACTGACAGTGTCTCTCCTCTCATGATCCGGTAAACATGGGCGTTCTTCCTCTTGTTTACTTTCTTTGTTTTTATGATCAATTCCTTGGAAATTGATAACTAAATCAAACATTTGAACATTTCGTCAGCATATTTTTTGTGTTGAATTCCTGGAAACTTATACCGAGACAACGAAAATAAAGCATTACGTCTCACGAACGTAGATCTGTGTACCTGAGCTGGCTGGCAAGCATTTGTTTTTTACACCATTGTAAAAGAAATACGTTGATCTGCTTTCATCGGCAGGACGGTAATCACATCCAAGAAATTGATTTTGGGGTGTCATTTTTCCCTTTATAAACCTACGAATATTCCTTCCTTCACTTAGCATGATATCTTTTACGGGAAGCACACGCTCTTTTCTAGTTGAACTTAACTGTTTCAAGTTGGTATGTGATCGGTAGTCGAAGCATAGTAATCGCTTTATTCAGCTCACAGTCACACAGTCAGAGGCAACACGTGTGTGTGTTTAATAAATGAATTGATAAGTAACGCATTATTGGATATAAGCAACCAAGGCAGCCATTCGGCTGGAAATGCACAGCTGAGGTGTGACAGATGTTACAGAAGTGGGAGGTCATGACAGTACTGGGAGGTCATGACAGTAATTAATCATAGATGAGCTTTTAGTAGTTGTACTCAATTGGTGTCTTGCGTTAAACTGTGTCAACGTCATCTTGATGATCACTTTCTGCTAGGATTATATATCAAAAAGCTGGGTCAAAATTTATTTCCTTCATCCACTATTCTGATTTCTATGAAAGAACTTCTCTATATTATCTATAACATGTTTCTTCTTTGCTTACATGTTGTGTCCTCTGTTTCATGTTTGCCCTCTTGAATAACTGTTCACAATTGACATCATCAGAACTGCTAATAAACATAAGTTTCTGATCATGTTATCCCTTACTCTTCTCTCTTCCATGGTGGACACATTTATTACCTCTAATCTCTCATTGTAAGTCGTGTCTCTAATTTCTGATTACATATTTCGTCCTTTCCTCTATATCTTTATATGATTCTTTTTGCTTAAGTAAGGTGACTAAACTCGAGTAGTGTACGTTATTCTAAATTTGGCGTTGTGTATCTTGTGGATAGTTTGCTTAACACTTCCTCTTCCAGGCAATTAAAAGCGATTCTGATATTTGACAGCGGAAATTTTTGTCTCCTTTACAATTCCCTTAAGGTGGGATTCCATTGACAGAATAAAAGCAACATATGGACTTCCAAGTCCCACTCCCACACACAGATCCCTACCTCAACCGTCCTGGACATGCCAACATTCCATCATCGTATCCACACCTCTCTTTCCCCACAAATAAACTACCTTTTTCCAGTATATGTGTAAGAGGTCGAAAAATATGCTACGTTTGTGATGAATAATGTATGATGTCTTGAGATCTGATGAAGAATATGTCGAGTACCATAGATCTTAGACCTGTAAATTGATGATACATTACCTATGAATTTTAGATGAACTGACATTAAGTTTCCCCTACAGTTTGCATTCCAGAATTTCGTTTTCTATGATACCAACAATCATTTGTGCAATTGTCATATTCTTGACATGATATATATAAGCAGTTAATACCCACAGTATCATCGACATAAATATAAATCGAGGTAGCAAAATATGAAGGCAATTTAAGCAACGTCAGATGGTTAAAATTTGGTCAGTTCGAGTTGTGAGCGCCAGATGTCTCTTTGTTGACATTGATCAGCTGTGAGGAGGACCAATGCTCGTCCTCAGGAGCCACAATGGCCTGTGCTTCTATGCTCAAGTGGTTTCCTGGGACGCTGTATAACTCAGCTCTAAACGTGGTGGTTCTCCAGTACAAACATGTGAGCCAGGAGTTACGGATCTTCCCGCCCTCGGTCCAGTTTGATGTGCTTTATAAGGTGGGTCTCCTGGATTTCGGGCTTGTCATATCTTTCCCGTGCGCAGCAGGATTCTAGGAAGCAATTCACGTCACATGGCTCTTGACAACAAAGTAGGATAAAAAATATGTGTTATAGACATGATTACAGGTTTCCGTAAGGGAAGAATGTGTTGTTGCAATTTCCCAAGGCCGAGCGACAGGTTCCCATTACTCCAGCTCGTTCCTCATTGTTACTCCCAGAATGAGAACGACACTTATCCTCCCATTATTTTCTTTTCATACTTGACTTACTCCAGTGAAGAAGCAAGTAGTATATGTAGGTAATATATATCATGACATTAAAAAGCCTAGGAAATTGCAGTTATAATAAGACAGGTTGGTTCGCAAAGGTTCAAGAGTTGAGCACAAGCCATGGACTCATTCATCCATTAATAAATAGTGACATTGTAAGAGTTAGCTTTGTAATTTATGACAATCCTCATTTTTCATTTTCAAAGGGATAGTGATTAAACACTATGACCGATTCTTTTCTTGTTGGCTTTGTGTAGCTAGTCGTTGATTCTGAAGTCTGTTTTATTAAAGATTTAGAATAAGTATGAATAAGCAGACTACATCTGGTAAAGCTGGATAGTATACTTAAGGGAAGTGGGAATAGAGACTGTTTGTGATTTGTGTGATGGTTATTTTGCTAAAAAGAATTGACGTACTTGTTATGTTGTAGTACTGGTAGGTTATGAACTAATATGCTGATATTGTGTATTTAAAAAATTACCAGTCTAGGCTACACCCTGAAACAGGACTTGGATATAGAGTGATAATCTTCCACAAATGTAGTGTGTTGTTTCGTGAATAGAGTACTTGCCACGGAGTGTGATTTGGAGCACATTAGACATATTATATAATATTGGTGAAGGTTGTATATATCAGGGAAAATTTGGTGTTGATTAATGTAAATAGGGCTTAATGTCTTCTAAAATTCAACAAAACCTTTGAGAACTTCACCTAACCTACCCCTGCAGCTGAGATTTAGACCAAAATTGAATAAGTGCTGGCAGATGAATTGACTTTCTAGATTTATCTCTTTTAAAGCATGTTTTTATGCTGAATTCACTGGACATCATTATTTTTAGGATAGGTTAGTGTTTTTTTAATTTTCCGATGGTTTGCCGGCAGGTATTTGATGTTTACTGAGATGTATGATACAAATATACCAATATTAATTAGATGAGCTGCTTGGGACTGTTTGGAATGGCTGCTTGTGGGGAGGATGAACAGTGGTGCTAATGTGTGGGTGAAGTGTGTGGCTTGGGGAAAGTGGGATGTGGGATTTTGAGGTTTCTGAGTTGTGGGATCAGGAAGTTGCTAGTGAAAGAGATATGAGATGTGTATGGGTGACTGGGAGATGTACAAGAGAGAGCAGGAGGAAGTCAAGAGGATATCGTTGGGGCTGAAAAATAAGGCACTTTAGAGGTTGGGTGAGAGGAATGGTAAACTTCAAGGATACAAGAATATGTTTTGGAAGGAGGTGAATTGCATAAGGGGAACAAGGGAACAAATGGGGCTATCACTGGGGGGAGCAGATGGGAAATTGGTAACAGTCAAGGAAGAGGTAAAGATGAAATGATGTCAAGTGTGTTAGATTATAGGGTGGCAGATATATGATGTTTGGGACATGGAAGTATACAGAGTAAGTCATAGTGCATAGTTTGGGGTAAAGAGAAGGTGGTGAAAACCTTGCATGAGATGAAATGTAGCACGACAGCAGGAGTGGATGGGACTGCAGTTGAATTATTCCTAAAGTAATTGTGTCGTGGGCTCTGAAGACAAAAGAATGGAAGAGGGTAAATGTGCTGGAAGTGAAAGTTAGAGAACTATATGTGGTGTGACTGAATTAGAAATGTTAGTGTATGAGAGAGGTGTGGTAGAAAGCTAAGCATGATTGAGGGAGTTGGCAAGTTGTGATGAAATGGTCTGGACATATGAAGAGGTTGTGTGAAGAGCAATTGACTAAAAAAAGAATCTCTAAGTATTGAGGCCATGACCTGCAGGAGGATGAAAGAAACCTGCATGGGATAGAATGAATTGGAATGGTGTAGCATACAGGGGTTAAGATGTTGTCAGTGGTTTGAACCAGGGTCTGTGAAGCGGTTAGGGGAAACCACAGAAAGGTTACTGGGGCTGCAGTATACATGACAGCTAGAATGGCTTGGTGAAAATCATGCTGTTTTCTGTCTCTTTGTGTCTCTACTATGCAATGTGGGTAATAGCAAACTAGTATGAAATAAATATGGTTGTGTGTGTGTGTGTGTGTGTGTGTGTGTGTATGTGTGTGTGTATTGTTATGCTTCAAGTGAAGATGTACCTTTGGCAGTGTTGTTTCATTGTCAGTGGAACTTTCGCTCCAGAGGAATGCATCACTTCCTTCTGATTGGTTTGAACCAGGGTCTGTGAAGCGGTTAGGGGAAACCACAGAAAGGTTACTGGGGCTGCAGTATACATGACAGCTAGAATGGCTTGGTGAAAATCATGCTGTTTTCTGTCTCTTTGTGTCTCTACTATGCAATGTGGGTAATAGCAAACTAGTATGAAATAAATATGGTTGTGTGTGTGTCTGTGTGTGTGTGTGTGTGTGTGTGTATTGTTATGCTTCAAGTGAAGATGTACCTTTGGCAGTGTTGTTTCATTGTCAGTGGAACTTTCGCTCCAGAGGAATGCATCACATCCTTCTGATTGGAATTTATCCTTGAAGTTGGAGCCCCCTCGTAAAGACATTTCAGGGCAGTATGATTAGAACTATTTGTAAAGTAGCTATATATATGTTTGGTATGGTTGCAATGTTTTATTGTGCTTTCATCTCTGCGGTATGGTTTAGTATCTGTCAGTAGACTAGCAGTCACGTTTTGGAAAGTCTGTATAGGTATTGATCATGCTCTTAATCAATTCTTTCAAGGTATGCTTCTAAATAAGTTTTTTCTACAGCTCTATAAATATGGATGCTTGGCCGAGCTACGTGGAGAGTTGTGTGACCTGGATGTGCTCACACGGATGCTTAAAGTTGTGGATAAGAGGCACCTTCTGCACCACTGCTTTCAAGTACGCCATAAAATTCATAATGCAGTTTCAAAAGCACTTTCAAATTACTAGACTCAAAATTATTTGTAACACTATGGGGTTAAAGGGCCCAGGGAACCAAGAATTTGTGGTTCCATGATATTAGCTTAAAACTCGCATTCTGATCATCACCAGCGTTAATCTTACTTGATATAAAAACTTTTCATTAACTCGAAATCAGTAAATGCTAGAAATTTTTGACAGTGACCCTGAGAACAATAAGTATGTAAATGTAAGCAAGAATAAATTTGAAAGAGAGAGAGAAGACATTATTCATGGTGATGTTTTATTGTATGTAAGCTAACTGATCTACTGGTAAGTTAAAAAAAATCACGTCATAGTGATTGATTGATAACGTTACTCAATTTTGCCATTAGGCCTTGATGGATCAGGCACTGGGGGATCACAGTACCAAAATATCGTCAACATTATCCCAAGCTTATGTTGAGAGATGTAAACAAGACTCAACCTTAGACCATCAGGTAAGCTAAGGATTATTCAAAGCTCACAAATAGGTTTTTCTTGATTCCACTTCCTCGGTATTTCGGAAGTTTACACTGAGTTCATGAAATCTTTATAGTTCCCAAACTCCTGTTTGCAATGATAATCTGTTCTCTCTGGATTCATGCTCTCATTAGGTTGTAGTAAAAGTCTTTAGGTCCTCTCTGGGGAGGTCATACTATGTTTAGCATAATTACAGGATCTTGGTAAATTGTATATCACATGTAGAGTCAAATATCCAGATGAAGATCTTGCCTTGCAGTCACCAGGATTTGTTTGGATGTGTACAAGTCTGATTGAATCTGAGTTTAGCACGATTTACTATTCAGACCGGAAATTATTAAGATAGCCTTGGATTGCTAGTTGATGTTGATTATGACTTATTTTTGAATGAAATATTTCAAAAGATGATTAATATTCATGAGAACAATAATCTTTTATCCACAGGTGTTTTTGTGAATAAACATTTTTATTTTAGATTTGATACTCTAAATGTAAAATTATAGGCCCTTAGAATTGATAAAACTTCTATTCGATATATGATATGACACCTCTCCAAAAACATTTCTGAAGAATGGTCCCAGTGGTCTGGAGAATATATGAAGAAGGTCTGGATTTTGATTTAGTAATAATTGTATGAGTGTTGAGTGAAGCAGCATGACTCTTCATAGCATCTCTCTAGTCAGACTTAACTGTTTTACCATACAGCTGATGATTCACTTACATCAAAGGCGTGTCTGCATGGATGTTAACTTTTTTTTTTATATTTAAAACATTGATATGTACCCATGTTTGAAATATGAAAGGTATGATGTCCCCATACTAAAGAGCCATCCCCGCTAGGCTTCCTTTATGGGTATATTAAACACTCCCTTTGTGAAATTTCCCTTAGGAAAACAGGGATGATAGATGATAATGCTTATGTAGGAAGCAGGTTTTGGCAGACAGTACTTTTCATTGCCTTTAGTAGGATGTCATGGTTTGAATTAAGAATGGGTCTCAGCACATTCATGATTGGATTTGGAAAGCTTCCCATGTTTGCATACCAAGAATGTAAGTTTGGGAACTCATAATTGGAGTAGTGTGTTCTTACTTAAGTAAATTAGGAAGGAAATAGTAGAAAATGAATGGATTTTGTAAATTCCTGAGATATGATATTAGAAGCTGGTGATTTGCATCATGAATAAAATCATCTTGTTGGGAAGTGTTAAATCTTTACTGAGCAGTGAACTTCCTTTCATACATTGTTTTGAAACATCTTATCATTTTAAACAGGAACATGTGACTTGAGTATCAGACTCTTGTGTCCACTTCCAGCATAAAAGGAAAAACAAGTGGATGGTGGAAATAGTACAAAATTTTTGAAGATCTTCCTTCACAGAATTTTGCATGATTGTCCTCCATTATAAAGAATTTTGTTGCAGTTGTGTTATTTTTATTGTATGTTCAGGATGAATATTTGATTATGTGAAATTGAAGAAAGCATGTTGCATAGATAATAAGTAGATTGTATCTGATGATATCTTTATTTTTCCAGCTAGTAGACAACTTAGTGTTGCAGGGCTTGGCTGTCTCAGCATTCCTTGCTGAGGCTGGCTGGCTTCCTGATGCTGAGAACATCTTGACCTCCTGCCAGGCTCTCCTTGCTGAGTCCACTGAGCCACAACAAATGACTCGGGCTCTAGAGTGCTGCCACAGGTGTGGATTCTTGTGTGTTGTAATTAAGGTACTGGAAAAGGGAATGAATGATGGGTGGAGGGAGTACATGAAGTATTTTAAATCATTTTCATGTTTTAAGAAAAAAGTATCCTGTATTGGACCCATGATAACAGTAAATAGTTGGAATTAAACATTATGTATGTAGAACTGATATGCAGAACGTGTTATATGAGATTGTCAGAATCGTAGTTGCATACATTTTTATGTGGAAAGGATGTACATCACTATGATTATGGTAATTGATGTTACTGAGATCCACCTTATTCTTATAATGGGAAAATCTTCCTTAACCAAGATAGGCTGCTGGTGTATTAGGAAAAACATTTCGTCTTCCATTTAGACCTCTGAGAGAAACATTAATACACCAAGAGCTTCCTTGCAGACTCCTTCATGTCCAGAATGGATACTGTAGATTTGAGGAGGCAGAGCGGACATACAATCAAGCAATGCACCTAGTAAAGCAGCTACAACAGGCAGGAGTATCACCCAATCTTGCCTCTCTTTACTCAGAGTTTTCCACACTTTACATGCTTAGGTCTAACTATGCAGAGGTAAGTCTCATCTGGTAGCTTTCATCTTGTTTTCCGTGTCTTCTGTTGCTATTCTGAATAAAACTTTGCATGAAAAGGGGGTAAATTTGTTATCAATATATTTTATTTTGATGTGCTCATTTCCTCTTGTTCTTCCAATCCTTTAGATTTTGATATTCTTTAGTCTTAAACTTCATTTGAAATCAGTTTTGATTGGAATGACCTTAGTAATGATTTTGTCTTTAGGCACTTATCTTTTATCACACACACACACACACACACACCTCATGGCCATAGTGTTATCTCTGATATATGTATTCTTTTCATTATTCATGATATTCACAGATTTTTTTTCAACCTTTGATAATGTTAGATAGAGCATTTCAGGCAAGAAGTTTGATTATCTTTTCACTTTTTGTGTGATAATATAGGATTTATTCTTCAAAGCTGTGTAAGTCCATCTTTTAGTTGTGTATTTGTTGTCTGTTTCTTATCTTTTTTCTCATTTTCTTGCACAACAGAGTGCCCTCGAAATTTTTGGCAGCCTTTTTATTCATGTATATCCTTGTTTTAGTATTTGTTAGTCTTTCCTCCTTTTTCACATAATACTTGGTTTTCTCTTGTGTCAGTGATTCACTTTTGATTGATAGGTACTTTTCTACACTTGACATTGAACAGTGGAGACCCATGCATGTGATCTCTTTAGGTATTCAGCAACACATATCCCGTAAAAGGGGAAGTCAAACCTAATTATGTCAACTCAACTGTCTCAATATTAAGACCTAGCTCACCACACATGAAGTTGATTTTGAAATTCACTGGACTATTGTCACATTTACTCATAAAAATTAGTCTGTACCTGCAGGCAGTTCAATGTGTCAACCACAGAGAAGTAAAATGGTGTTTGTCACTGAACATCAGGGGAAGAGGCAAATGTTCTTGCATTGCTAGTTTTAAGCCACAAGCAGTTAATTTCAACCCATTCTAAGCCCTTCTCATTTTGGAACTCATCTTTTGACCATAAATTCCCACACTCTAACATGATGCAATTTTCGTTTTGGAACATGTCTTTTATCCACATATCCCCATAGTTTAACATGACACAATTTTCTTCTTTCAGGCATACAGCTGGAGTGTTAAAGCCTTACAAGCATTAGTTCCCAATTTTCTGAAACCACCTCTCATAGATGTATTGAGACAGTCAGCTAAAGCATGTGTCTTGAAACGGGAATTTAAGAAGGCTGGGTTGCTTATAAAACAGGTGGGAATTAAAGATATTTCATCATCAAAAGTATGTAGCACAGAAAAAGATGTTTTAACCTGTGTCACATGATAGTATGTACAATCTAAGATGCATCTGTCTTCCCTGTTTTGTCCAATTATTAGTTAAACCTATTGAACATTCTGAGGCTCAACTAGTGACAACATGTGGTTGGTTGGTATACCTGATTAGTTGGAAGTTTCGGGTTCCCATATGGATGATGTTTTGAAACGTTCAAGCATGATCACCATTTATGATTTGGAAACCTGACTGCTGAGCAATATTTATTATGGAACAACTTATTTTTAAGGATAATCATAAATCTGAAAGGTGTCTACATGTGAGATGTTGAAATGACTTGCAGTCTTCATTCACATGTTACATTAACACTTGATAGTTTTATGTAATGTGATTTATTGCCGAGTGGTTCATGTTGGCGGTATGGTTACCAAAGCTTGAGTGAACTGTTTCACTGTACTTGTACCATATGTAACTTGTTTCATGGGTACCAGGTCTGCCACCTGCACATAACTGTCACAGACATGTCTGTAGGTTGGCTCAACCATTCTGTTAAGTTTTTGCCAAAATCAGGAAAGATAGTTGTGTCTGTGATTGTACATGCATCTTAGATCAGATAAGTTCTTATATAATAGGTATAAGTTTGTTGAGTATTCCTGTGAAATTATATTGGAGGGTATTGATTGAGAGAGTTAAGGCATGTACAGAGCATCAGATTGGGGGAGAGCAGTGTGGTTTCAGAAGTGGTAAAGGATGTGTGGATCAGGTGTTTGCTTTGAAGAATGTATGTGAGAAATACCTAGAAAAACAAATGGATTTGTATGTAGCATTTATGGATCTGGATGAGACATATGATAGAGTTGATAGAGATGCTCTGTGGAAGGTATTAAGAGTATATGGTGTAGGAGGCAAGTTGCTAGAAGCATTGAAAAGTTTTTATTGAGGTTGTAAGGCATGTGTATGAGTAGGAAGAGAGGAAAGTGATTGGTTCCCAGTGAATATTGGTTTGCAGTAGGGAGTGCATGATGTCTCCATGGTTGTTTAATTTGTTTATGGATGGGGTTGTTAGGGAGGTGAATGCAAGAGTTTTGGAGGGAGGGGCAAGTATGTATTCTGTTGTGGATGAGAGGGTTTGGGAAGTGAGTCAGTTGTTTGCTGATGATACAGCACTGGTGGCTGATTTGGGTGAGAAACTGCAGAAGCTGGTGACTGAGTTTGGTAAAGTGTGTGAAAGAAGAAAGCTGACAGTAAATGTGAATAAGAGCAAGGTTATTAGGTACAGTGGGGTTGAGGGACAAGTCAGTTGTGAGCTAAGTTTGAATGGAGAAAAACTGGAGGAAGTGAAGTGTTTTAGATATCTGGGAGTGGATTTGGCATTGGATGGAACCATGGAAGCGGAAGTGAGTCACAGGGTTGGGGAGGGGGCGAAGGTTCTGGGAGCATTGAAGAATGTGTGGAAGGTGAGAGCATTATCTTGGAAAGCAAAAATGTGTATGTTTGAAGGAATAGTGGTTCCAACAGTGTTATATGGTTGCGAGGCATGGGCTATAGATAGGGTTGTGCACAGGAGGGTGGATGTATTGGAAATGAAATGTTTGAGGACAATATGTGGTGTGAGATGGTTTGATCAAATAAGTAATGAAAGGGTAAGAGAGATGTGTGTTGATACAAAGAATGTGGTCAAGAGAGAAGAGGGTGTATTGAAGTGGTTTGGTCACATGGAGAGACTGAGTGAGGAAAGACTGACAAAGAGGATATGTGTGTCAGAGGTGGAGGGAATGAGGAGAAGTGGGAGACTGAATTGGAGGTGGAAGAATGGAGTGAAAAAGATATTGAGTGATCGGGGCCTGAGCATGCTGGAGGTTGAAGGGCATGCAAGGAAAAGAGTGAATTGGAACGATGTGGTATACCGGGGTCGATGTGCTGCCAATGGATTGAACCAGGGCATGTGAAGTGTCTGGGGTAAACCATGGAAAGTTTTGTCGGGCCTGGATGTGGAAAGGGAGCTGTGGTTTTGGTGCATTATAAATGACATAGAGACTGAGTGTGAACGAATGTGGCCTTTGTTGTCTTTTCCTAGTGCTACCTCACGCGTGTGCCGGGGGAGGGGGGTTTCATTACGTGTGGTGGGGTGGCGATGGGAATGAATAAAGGCAGCAAGTATGAATTATGTACATGTATATATATGTCCGTGTACGTATATATATTTTTACATTGAAATGAATAGGTATGTATATGTGTGTGTGGACGTGTATTTATATACTGTGTATGTGGGTGGGTTGGACCATTCTTTCGTCTGTTTCCTTGCGCTACCTCACTAATGTGGGAGACAGCGACAAAGTATGATAGAAATGAATGAATAGATTATAGTTTCAGATGAAAGCAGATGTAAATGATGGTGGAAATGGAAGTCATAAATGAAAATAGGGAATAAAGTAAAAGAAATTCAGAGTAAGCCTATAGGAGATAACATCCTTGTTCTTATTCAATGTTTTTTGAAAAATGGATTTTTTTTTAGTATTTACCCTTGAAGTATGCTGCAGATAAAAACTGTATCCTCAGTGGCAGTCAGATAATCTCAAGAATGGAGTATCTTCCACACTCTGCATGGAAGTATTAGTTTTTGATTTTAAGATTATGTATTTGTGGAAGATTCATGACAGTGAAATTGTAAAGTGCTGAAATTGAAAAAACTATTCATGAAGTACACTTGAATGTTAATGATTAAAGGATTTTCGTTGTTGCACATAAAGTTGAATCTCTCATACTTTTTCATGATAATGGTCAGCCCATGTGGAGGAGTTTAAAAAGGTTAGTTAAGGAGTTAAGAATTAGAAAATGTTGATATGTATAAGAGTGTGAAAATATAGCTTGGACAGTTTCATTTGTTATGGAAATGATGTTAGGTAATGACTGGTATAAGCTTACGGAATGACAAACTAAAAAGTATTCCATTGGAGTATCATTATTTATCATTTATTAGCAGTATGGACAGCATTGTAAAGTCATACTTTTGGGTCCAGTAAAGATAGAACCAAAGGTATGTATGAAGTCACAGATTTTCATTTCATATTTATTACAGTAGTGTGTATTTTATAGAGGAAACCTTGTATCATATCTGGAGGGATGATTTCTTGAATTAGGAATTCTCATAAGCCAGAGTCATTGATACTAAGATATGCCAATCCTAAGATCCATGCATCTGTATTTACAGGAAAAGATTCATGCTGTGTCACCTTTTATCATCACTGATGAAAATGTTTATATGAAACATCAATTTTTTCAAAGGCTGTAATGATTGCCACTGAAGTGTTTGGTGACAAACATCCGAAGTATGCTGATACACTTATCGACTACGGTTTCTATCTTCTTAATGTGGATGCTATTAGTCAAGGCGTTGAAGTGTATCAGGTAAGCTATTGCTTGTAAATTTAAGTGTTGTGCTTCTTAACTATATTTAGATTTTTTTTGTAAATTCTTAAATATTTTAACTCCTCTCTCTCCCTTTCATTAACCCTCTTTACATTTCAGTTAAAATCTCTTTGATGTAGACTTTTGTCCATACTGGAACCTCCAACATAAAATACATAGGTAGTAGTGATTATAAACTTTATCATATCCTTATCTGCGTGTCGTAGAAGGCGACTAAAAGGGGAGGGAGCGGGAGGCTGGAAATCCTCCCCTCTCGTTTTTTTTTAATTTTCCAAAAGACGGAACAGAGAATGAGGCCAGGTGAGGATATTCCCTCAGAGGCCCAGTCCTCTGTTCTTAACGCTACCTTGCTAACGCGGGAGATGGCGAATAGTATGAAAGAAAGAATTAAGATAGAGGCAGTTAGTCATGGTAGTTATATTTATGACTTTGATTTCTGTTTATAGCAGTTTGCCTATATCTTTTATGTAGTACATTGCACTTTCGTTTTGCTTTTATCAAAATTAATGCCAATTATGTGAAAAAACATCAATGATGAACAGAAGGAAGTGTTTTGACAATGATTTTCCATTATCTCAGACATTTATACCAAGACTGAGGCACCTAAGAAATGAAAGATAGTAATAGATAAACGATATATATGCCTGATTTCCACTTTATAACATGGATATATTCACTTCATGGTAAAGCAATCTGTTAATGCTAGAAAACCAAGTAATAGTATGAGGAAGAGGTAGAAAAATTGGAACTTATGTGTTGGTGATATGTCTTCAATTAGTTTTCAGTCAAAAGAGCTGTAAGGGAGGTGTTAGTGGGTGTTTGTATGGGGTCCAGCTGAAGATGGAAGAATGGATGTTGAGATACTGGAAAGGGAGATGAAAGAGATTAGTTTATTAATGGCAGTTTTAGGAAGACTATTATGGGTTCAGGCATGAGTGTTTTTGTGTTGCAGAGCTTTGTGAAAGGTTTATTTCATCATATTCATGTACTGAATCAGGAAGTAGCATGGATTGAATAAGAAATGAAATTGTCTTCCTGTGGTGTTAAATGGAGAAAGGAGTGATAGCAAAAGAAGAGAGTGCTGAGGTGGTTTGGGCATAAGGAAATAAGTGTATGTTGAAGGATGATAAAGAAAGTGTATGTGAAAGAAGAAGAAGAATAATGGGGAGACAAAGATTTTGGCAGAAAGATGAAATGAGGGAGTGTGGTTAAGAGGAGTATAGATATGGAAGAATTCTTAGAATTATGTCGGAGGAAACAGATGAATGGAGAAGAATTTTCATGCAACATCTTGATTGTTAATCAGAGACAGCATGTTAGATATAAACAGAGGTGAATATTTTTGAAAGGATTTAAGATTCAGAAGTCACAACCAGTGTATACTTTGTGTTTCAGACTGCATTAGATGTTCGTCAGAGTGTGTTTGGAGGAATCAACTTACATGTAGCTATTGCACATGAAGATTTGGCATATGCCTCATACGTTCACAATTATGCTTTTGGGAAATTTACCCAAGCAAGGTAAGTTTTTCTTTAATTTTGCTATTCAAATGCTTCACAGAAGTTAGTATTACCATACCATTCCACAAATTTTGGTGTTTATTTTGTTTTTCGTTTCCTCCTAGCTTTTTTTTTTTTTTTTATTTATTTGCGATGTTCACTTTATGGTTTCCTGTACACTTAATGGTTGTAGGGTAAGTTTACTTGATATGCAAGTGTTACATCAACTCTTATACTCATATGGGAAGCTTTCTCGAAAAGACTTATTACTCTCCTTTTTTGTACCATTTGATTTTACATGTCTAGACTCTTGCTTTCACTAACCCTGCCCATAACATTTTCTTTATCAGTCGTACTACATTTATTCTCTTTATGTTCCTCTACCATCCCTGCTGATACACGGGGTGGCAATGCTGTTTCCTTTGGGGCAGGGTGGTACCAGGAATATGTACAAATATGTGAACTCTTTTTTCTTTTTTTTTTCCAAAAGAAGGAACAGAGTGGGGCCAGGTGAGGATATTCCAAAAAAGGCCCAGTCCTCTGTTCTTAACGCTACCTTGCTAACGCGGGAAATGGCGAATAGTTTAAAAGAAAAAGAAAGATGTGAAATTGGAAAAGAATGTAGCTTAGACATTGAAGCTTATTCTTTCATTGAAATGTGAACAAAGGGAGCATTTTTTTTTCAAAGTGATAGAGATGGAAAGCAAAAAGGTGTTTTTCATGAATGTACTGGAAAAGTTGAGGTCCAGATAAACTTTTAGTCTGTCAAGGCTTTATTATGGCGGATGACCAACTACCTACCCTCATGTATCCAAGATATGGTTGTACTTTGTGTAATGAAGACAATTGAGAAACATCATAAGCCAATATTCCAGTTTCATGATAAGAGAAGTGGACCAGGTAGTATGATACAGTGGTTGAAATGATGAAAACTACTATTGACGTTTGTGTAAATAAATTATACATTTCCCTTTTCCATAGCCAGAGGTTGAACCATTATGTGACATTCATTTTTCATTTCATTTCAAGCTAGAAGTTTCAGTTTTCTAAATTATTTCTTACATTTTTCATATGTATATATATATATACATATGGGAACTTCAGTGAAGGGCACAAATGGGGAGGTGATAACAAGTATTGGTGATGTGAGAAGGAGATGGAGTGAGTATTTTGAAGGTTTGTTGAATGTGTTTGATGATAGAGTGGCAGATATAGGGTGTTTTGGTCGAGGTGGTGTGCAAAGTGCGAGGGTTAGGGAAAATGATTTGGTAAACAGAGAAGAGGTAGTAAAAGCTTTGCGGAAGATGAAAGCCGGCAAGGCAGCAGGTTTGGATGGTATTGCAGTGGAATTTATTAAAAAAGGGGGTGACTGTATTGTTGACTGGTTGGTAAGGTTATTTAATGTATATATGACTCATGGTGAGGTGCCTGAGGATTGGCGGAATGCGTGCATAGTGCCATTGTACAAAGGCAAAGGGGATAAGAGTGAGTGCTCAAATTACAGAGGTATAAGTTTGTTGAGTATTCCTGGTAAATTATATGGGAGGGTATTGATTGAGAGGGTGAAGGCATGTACAGAGCATCAGATTGGGGAAGAGCAGTGTGGTTTCAGAAGTGGTAGAGGATGTGTGGATCAGGTGTTTGCTTTGAAGAATGTATGTGAGAAATACTTAGAAAAGCAAATGGATTTGTATGTAGCATTTATGGATCTGGAGAAGGCATATGATAGAGTTGATAGAGATGCTCTGTGGAAGGTATTAAGAATATATGGTGTGGGAGGCAAGTTGTTAGAAGCAGTGAAAAGTTTTTATCGAGGATGTAAGGCATGTGTACGTGTAGGAAGAGAGGAAAGTGATTGGTTCTCAGTGAATGTAGGTTTGTGGCAGGGGTGTGTGATGTCTCCATGGTTGTTTAATTTGTTTATGGATGGGGTTGTTAGGGAGGTGAATGCAAGAGTTTTGGAAAGAGGGGCAAGTATGAAGTCTGTTGTGGATGAGAGAGCTTGGGAAGTGAGTCAGTTGTTGTTCGCTGATGATACAGCGCTGGTGGCTGATTCATGTGAGAAACTGCAGAAGCTGGTGACTGAGTTTGGTAAAGTGTGTGGAAGAAGAAAGTTAAGAGTAAATGTGAATAAGAGCAAGGTTATTAGGTACAGTAGGGTTGAGGGTCAAGTCAATTGGAAGGTAAGTTTGAATGGAGAAAAATGGAGGAAGTAAAGTGTTTTAGATATCTGGGAGTGGATCTGGCAGCGGATGGAACCATGGAAGCAGAAGTGAATCATAGGGTGGGGGAGGGGGCGAAAATCCTGGGAGCCTTGAAGAATGTGTGGAAGTCGAGAACATTATCTCGGAAAGCAAAAATGTGTATGTTTGAAGGAATAGGTTCCAACAATGTTGTATGGTTGCGAGGCGTGGGCTATGGATAGAGTTGTGCGCAGGAGGGTCGATGTGCTGGAAATGAGATGTTTGAGGACAATGTGTGGTGTGAGGTGGTTTGATCGAGTAAGTAATGTAAGGGTAAGAGAGATGTGTGGAAATAAAGAGAGCGTGGTTGAGAGAGCAGAAGAGGGTGTTTTGAAATGGTTTGGGCACATGGAGAGAATGAGTGAGGAAAGATTGACCAAGAGGATATATGTGTCGGAGGTGGAGGGAACGAGGAGAAGAGGGAGACCAAATTGGAGGTGGAAAGATGGAGTGAAAAAGATTTTGAGTGATAGGGGCCTGAAGATGCAGGAGGGTGAAAGGAGGGCAAGGAATAGAGTGAATTGGATCGATGTGGTATACTGGGGTTGACATGCTGTCAGTGGATTGAATCAGGGCATGTGAAGCGTCTGGGGTAAACCATGGAAAGTTGTGTGGGGCCTGGATGTGGAAAGGGAGCTGTGGTTTCGGGCATTATTGCATGACAGCTGGAGACTGAGTGTGAACGAATGGGGCCTTTGTTGTCTTTTCCTAGCGCTACCTCGCACACATGAGGGGGGAGGGGGATGGTATTCCATGTGTGGCGAGGTGGCGATGGGAATGAATAAAGGCAGACAGTGTGAATTGTGTGCATGGGTATATATGTATGTGTCTGTGTGTATATATATATATGTGTACATTGAGATGTATAGGTATGTATATTTGCATGTGTGGACGTGTATGTATATACATGTGTATGGGGGTGGGTTGGGCCATTTCTTTCGTCTGTTTCCTTGCGCTACCTCGCAAACGCGGGAGACAGCGACAAAGCAAAATATAAAAATAAAATAAAAAATATGTACATGTGTATTCCTATGAGTCCACTGGGAAAATGAAATACAATAAGTTCCCAAGTGCACTTTCGTGTAATAATCACATCATCAGGGGAGATACAAGAAAGAAAAATAAATCAGTTGATACACATCGAAGAGACGTAGCTAGGATGCCATTTGGTGAACAAGTACATGTGTATATATGTATATATCTGTATGCATTACACTTGACAGCTAGAGACTGTGTGAAAGAATGTGGCTTTTTTTGTCTGTATTCCTGGCGCTACCTCTCTGAAGCAGGGGATAGCAATGCTGTTTTCTTGTGGGGTGGGGTAGCGACAGGAGTGGATGAAGGCAAGCAAGTATGAATATGTAAATGTGTATGTATGTTGTAGTGTCTACGTCTGTGTATGTATATGTATGTATATGCTGAGAAGTGGGAGACCAAATTGGAGGTGGAAAGATGGAGTGAAAAAGATTTTGAGTGATCGGGGCCTGAACATGCAGGAGGGTGAAAGGCGTGCAAGGAATAGAGTGAATTGGAACGATGTGGTATACTGGGGTCGACATGCTGTCATTGGATTAAACCAGGGCATGTGAAGCATCTGGGGTAAACCATGGAAAGTTCTGTGGGGCCTGGATGTAGAAAGGGAGCTGTGGTTTTGGTGCATTATTACATGACAGCTAGAGACTGAGTGTGAACGAATGTGGCCTTTGTTTTCTTTTCCTAGCACTACCTCGCACACATGAGGGGGGAGGGGGTTGTTATTTCATGTGTGGTGAGGTGGCGATGGGAATGAATAAAGGCAGACAGTATGAATTATGTACATGTGTGTTTTTCTTTCTTTCAAACTATTCGCCATTTCCTGCGTTAGCGAGGTAGCGTTAAGAACAGAGGACTGGGCCTTTGAGGGAATATCCTCACCTGGCCCCCTTCTCCGTTCCGTCTTTTTGGAAAAAAAAAAACGAGAGGGGAGGATTTCCAGCCCCCCCGCTCCCTCCCCTTTTAGTCGCCTTCTACGACACGCAGGGAATACGTGGGAAGTATTCTTTCTCCCCTATCCCCTATACATGTGTATATATGTATGTATTCCCTCAAAGGCCCAGTCCTCTGTTCTTAACGCTACCTCGCTAATGCGGGAAATGGCGAATAGTATGAAAGAAAGAAGTATATATGTATATGTCTGTGTGTGTATATATATATGTGTACGTTGAGATGTATAGGTATGTATATTTGTGTGTGTGGACATGTATGTATATACATGTGTATTTAGGTGGGTTGGGCCATTCTTTCGTTTGTTTCCTTTCGCTACCTCGCGAATGCGGGAAACAGCGACAAAGCAAAAATGGATATGTTTGAAGGAATAGTAGTTCCAACAATGTTGTATGGTTGTGAGGCATGGGCTATGGATAGAGTTGTGCGCAGGAGGGTGGATGTGCTGGAAATGAGATGTTTGAGGACAATATGTGGTGTGATGTGGTTTGATCGAGTAGGTAATGTAAGGGTAAGAGAGATGTGTGGAAATAAAGAGTGGGGTTAAGAGAGCAGAAGAGGGTGTTTTGAAATGGTTTGGTCACATGGAGAGATTGAGTGAGGAAAGATTGACCAAGAGGATATATGTGTCAGAGGTGGAGGGAACGAGGAGAAGTGGGAGACTGAATTGGAGGTGGAAGAATGGAGTGAAAAAGATATTGAGTGATCGGGCCTGAGCATGCTGGAGGTTGAAGG
Organism: Panulirus ornatus; assembly: GCF_036320965.1. Classification (NCBI taxonomy): domain Eukaryota; kingdom Metazoa; phylum Arthropoda; class Malacostraca; order Decapoda; family Palinuridae; genus Panulirus; species Panulirus ornatus. The sequence continues at coordinate 2,326,120 of NC_092254.1, read as the reverse complement.
GCATGCAAGGAAAAGAGTGAATTGGAACGATGTGGTATACTGGGGTTGACATGCTGTCAGTGGATTGAATCAGGGCATGTGAAGCGTCTGGGGTAAACCATGGAAAGTTTTGTCGGGCCTGGATGTGGAAAGGGAGCTGTGGTTTTGGTGCATTATAAATGACATAGAGACTGAGTGTGAACGAATGTGGCCTTTGTTGTCTTTTCCTAGTGCTACCTCACGCGTGTGCCGGGGGAGGGGGGTTTCATTACGTGTGGTGGGGTGGCGATGGGAATGAATAAAGGCAGCAAGTATGAATTATGTACATGTATATATATGTCCGTGTACGTATATATATTTTTACATTGAAATGAATAGGTATGTATATTTGCGTGTGTGGACGTATGTATATACATGTGTATGGGGGTGGGTTGGGCCATTCTTTCGTCTGTTTCCTTGCGCTACCTCACTAATGTGGGAGACAGCGACAAAGTATGATAGAAATGAATGAATAGATTATAGTTTTCAGATGAAAGCAGATGTAAATGATGGTGGAAATGGAAGTCATAAATGAAAATAGGGAATAAAGTAAAAGAAATTCAGAGTAAGCCTATAGGAGATAACACCTTGTTCTTATTCAATGTTTTTTGAAAAATGGATTTTTTTTTAGTATTTACCCTTGAAGTATGCTGCAGATAAAAACTGTATCCTCAGTGGCAGTCAGATAATCTCAAGAATGGAGTATCTTCCACACTCTGCATGGAAGTATTAGTTTTTGATTTTAAGATTATGTATTTGTGGAAGATTCATGACAGTGAAATTGTAAAGTGCTGAAATTGAAAAAACTATTCATGAAGTACACTTGAATGTTAATGATTAAAGGATTTTCGTTGTTGCACATAAAGTTGAATCTCTCATACTTTTTCATGATAATGGTCAGCCCATGTGGAGGAGTTTAAAAAGGTTAGTTAAGGAGTTTAGAATTAGAAAATGTTGATATGTATAAGAGTGTGAAAATATAGCTTGGACAGTTTCATTTGTTATGGAAATGATGTTAGGTAATGACTGGTATAAGCTTACGGAATGACAAACTAAAAAGTATTCCATTGGAGTATCATTATTTATCATTTATTAGCAGTATGGACAGCATTGTAAAGTCATACTAGAGTGGGTCCAGTAAAGATAGAACCAAAGGTATGTATGAAGTCACAGATTTTCATTTCATATTTATTACAGTAGTGTGTATTTTATAGAGGAAACCTTGTATCATATCTGGAGGATGATTTCTTGAATTAGGAATTCTCATAAGCCAGAGTCATTGATACTAAGATATGCCAATCCTAAGATCCATGCATCTGTATTTACAGGAAAAGATTCATGCTGTGTCACCTTTTATCATCACTGATGAAATGTTTATATGAAACATCAATTTTTTCAAAGGCTGTAATGATTGCCACTGAAGTGTTTGGTGACAAACATCCGAAGTATGCTGATACACTTATCGACTACGGTTTCTATCTTCTTAATGTGGATGCTATTAGTCAAGGTGTTGAAGTGTATCAGGTAAGCTATTGCTTGTAAATTTAAGTGTTGTGCTTCATAACTATATTTAGATTTTTTTTTGTAAATTCTTAAATATTTTAACTCCTCTCTCTCCCTTTCATTAACCCTCTTTACATTTCAGTTAAAATCTCTTTGATGTAGACTTTTGTCCATACTGGAACCTCCAACATAAAATACATAGGTAGTAGTGATTATAAACTTTATCATATCCTTATCTGCGTGTCGTAGAAGGCGACTAAAAGGGGAGGAGCGGGAGGCTGGAAATCCTCCCCTCGTCGTTTTTTTTTTTTTTTCCAAAAGAAGGAACAGAGTGGGGCCAGGTGAGGATATTCCAAAAAAGGCCCAGTCCTCTGTTCTTAACGCTACCTTGCTAACGCGGGAAATGGCGAATAGTATGAAAGAAAGAATTAAGATAGAGGCAGTTAGTCATGGTAGTTATATTTATGACTTTGATTTCTGTTTATAGCAGTTTGCCTATATCTTTTATGTAGTACATTGCACTTTCGTTTTGCTTTTATCAAAATTAATGCCAATTATGTGAAAAAACATCAATGATGAACAGAAGGAAGTGTTTTGACAATGATTTTCCATTATCTCAGACATTTATAACCAAGACTGAGGCACCTAAGAAAATGAAAGATAGTAATAGATAAACGATATATATGCCTGATTTCCACTTTATAACATGGATATATTCACTTCATGGTAAAAGCAATCTGTTAATGCTAGAAAACCAAGTAATAGTATGAGGAAGAGGTAGAAAAATTGGAACTTATGTGTTGGTGATATGTCTTCAATTAGTTTTCAGTCAAAAGAGCTGTAAGGGAGGTGTTAGTGGGTGTTTGTATGGGGTCCAGCTGAAGATGGAAGAATGGATGTTGAGATACTGGAAAGGAGATGAAAGAGATTAGTTTATTAATGGCAGTTTTAGGAAGACTATTATGGGTTCAGGCATGAGTGTTTTGTGTTGCAGAGCTTTGTGAAAGGTTTATTTCATCATATTCATGTACTGAATCAGGAAGTAGCATGGATTGAATAAGAAATGAAATTGTCTTCCTGTGGTGTTAAATGGAGAAAGGAGTGATAGCAAAAGAAGAGAGTGCTGAGGTGGTTTGGGCATAAGGAAATAAGTGTATGTTGAAGGATGATAAAGAAAGTGTATGTGAAAGAAGAAGAAGAATAATGGGGAGACAAAGATTTTGGCAGAAAGATGAAATGAGGGAGTGTGGTTAAGAGGAGTATAGATATGGAAGAATTCTTAGAATTATGTCGGAGGAAACAGATGAATGGAGAAGAATTTTCATGCAACATCTTGATTGTTAATCAGAGACAGCATGTTAGATATAAACAGAGGTGAATATTTTTGAAAGGATTTAAGATTCAGAAGTCACAACCAGTGTATACTTTGTGTTTCAGACTGCATTAGATGTTCGTCAGAGTGTGTTTGGAGGAATCAACTTACATGTAGCTATTGCACATGAAGATTGGCATATGCCTCATACGTTCACAATTATGCTTTTGGGAAATTTACCCAAGCAAGGTAAGTTTTTCTTTAATTTTGCTATTCAAATGCTTCACAGAAGTTAGTATTACCATACCATTCCACAAATTTTGGTGTTTATTTTGTTTTTCGTTTCCTCCTAGCTTTTTTTTTTTTTTTATTTATTTGCGATGTTCACTTTATGGTTTCCTGTACACTTAATGGTTGTAGGGTAAGTTTACTTGATATGCAAGTGTTACATCAACTCTTATACTCATATGGGAAGCTTTCTCGAAAAGACTTATTACTCTCCTTTTTTGTACCATTTGATTTTACATGTCTAGACTCTTGCTTTCACTAACCCTGCCCATAACATTTTCTTTATCAGTCGTACTACATTTATTCTCTTTATGTTCCTCTACCATCCCTGCTGATACACGGGTGGCAATGCTGTTTCCTTTGGGCAGGGTGGTACCAGGAATATGTACAAATATGTGAACTCTTTTTTCTTTTTTTTTTCCAAAAGAAGGAACAGAGTGGGGCCAGGTGAGGATATTCCAAAAAAGGCCCAGTCCTCTGTTCTTAACGCTACCTTGCTAACGCGGGAAATGGCGAATAGTTTTAAAAGAAAAAGAAAGATGTGAAATTGGAAAAGAATGTAGCTAGACATTGAAGCTTATTCTTTCATTGAAATGTGAACAAAGGGAGCATTTTTTTTTCAAAGTGATAGAGATGGAAAGCAAAAAGGTGTTTTTCATGAATGTACTGGAAAAGTTGAGGTCCAGATAAACTTTTAGTCTGTCAAGGCTTTATTATGGCGGATGACCAACTACCTACCCTCATGTATCCAAGATATGGTTGTACTTTGTGTAATGAAGACAATTGAGAAACATCATAAGCCAATATTCCAGTTTCATGATAAGAGAAGTGGACCAGGCAGTATGATACAGTGGTTGAAATGATGAAAACTACTATTGACGTTTGTGTAAATAAATTATACATTTCCCTTTTCCATAGCCAGAGGTTGAACCATTATGTGACATTCATTTTTCATTTCATTTCAAGCTAGAAGTTCAGTTTTCTAAATTATTTCTTACATTTTTCATATGTATAAATATATATACATATGGGAACTTCAGTGAAGGGCACAAATGGGGAGGTGATAACAAGTATTGGTGATGTGAGAAGGAGATGGAGTGAGTATTTTGAAGGTTTGTTGAATGTGTTTGATGATAGAGTGGCAGATATAGGGTGTTTTGGTCGAGGTGGTGTGCAAAGTGCGAGGGTTAGGGAAAATGATTTGGTAAACAGAGAAGAGGTAGTAAAAGCTTTGCGGAAGATGAAAGCCGGCAAGGCAGCAGGTTTGGATGGTATTGCAGTGGAATTTTATTAAAAAAGGGGGTGACTGTATTGTTGACTGGTTGGTAAGGTTATTTAATGTATATATGACTCATGGTGAGGTGCCTGAGGATTGGCGGAATGCGTGCATAGTGCCATTGTACAAAGGCAAAGGGGATAAGAGTGAGTGCTCAAATTACAGAGGTATAAGTTTGTTGAGTATTCCTGGTAAATTATATGGGAGGGTATTGATTGAGAGGGTGAAGGCATGTACAGAGCATCAGATTGGGGAAGAGCAGTGTGGTTTCAGAAGTGGTAGAGGATGTGTGGATCAGGTGTTTGCTTTGAAGAATGTATGTGAGAAATACTTAGAAAAGCAAATGGATTTGTATGTAGCATTTATGGATCTGGAGAAGGCATATGATAGAGTTGATAGAGATGCTCTGTGGAAGGTATTAAGAATATATGGTGTGGGAGGCAAGTTGTTAGAAGCAGTGAAAAGTTTTTATCGAGGATGTAAGGCATGTGTATGAGTAGGAAGAGAGGAAAGTGATTGGTTCTCAGTGAATGTAGGTTTGTGGCAGGGGTGTGTGATGTCTCCATGGTTGTTTAATTTGTTTATGGATGGGGTTGTTAGGGAGGTGAATGCAAGAGTTTTGGAAAGAGGGGCAAGTATGAAGTCTGTTGTGGATGAGAGAGCTTGGGAAGTGAGTCAGTTGTTGTTCGCTGATGATACAGCGCTGGTGGCTGATTCATGTGAGAAACTGCAGAAGCTGGTGACTGAGTTTGGTAAAGTTGTGAAAGAAGAAAGTTAAGAGTAAATGTGAATAAGAGCAAGGTTATTAGGTACAGTAGGGTTGAGGGTCAAGTCAATTGGAAGGTAAGTTTGAATGGAGAAAAATGGAGGAAGTAAAGTGTTTTAGATATCTGGGAGTGGATTTGGCATTGGATGGAACCATGGAAGCAGAAGTGAATCATAGGGTGGGGAGGGGGCGAAAATCCTGGGAGCCTTGAAGAATGTGTGGAAGTCGAGAACATTATCTCGGAAAGCAAAAATGTGTATGTTTGAAGGAATAGGTTCCAACAATGTTGTATGGTTGCGAGGCGTGGGCTATGGATAGAGTTGTGCGCAGGAGGGTCGATGTGCTGGAAATGAGATGTTTGAGGACAATGTGTGGTGTGAGGTGGTTTGATCGAGTAAGTAATGTAAGGGTAAGAGAGATGTGTGGAAATAAAAAGAGCGTGGTTGAGAGAGCAGAAGAGGGTGTTTTGAAGTGGTTTGGGCACATGGAGAGAATGAGTGAGGAAAGATTGACCAAGAGGATATATGTGTCGGAGGTGGAGGGAACGAGGAGAAGAGGGAGACCAAATTGGAGGTGGAAAGATGGAGTGAAAAAGATTTTGAGTGATAGGGGCCTGAAGATGCAGGAGGGTGAAAGGCGTGCAAGGAATAGAGTGAATTGGATCGATGTGGTATACTGGGGTTGACATGCTGTCAGTGGATTGAATCAGGGCATGTGAAGCGTCTGGGGTAAACCATGGAAAGTTGTGTGGGGCCTGGATGTGGAAAGGGAGCTGTGGTTTTGGTGCATTATAAATGACATAGAGACTGAGTGTGAACGAATGTGGCCTTTGTTTTCTTTTCCTAGCACTACCTCGCACACATGAGGGGGGAGGGGGATGGTATTCCATGTGTGGCGAGGTGGCGATGGGAATGAATAAAGGCAGACAGTGTGAATTGTGTGCATGGGTATATATGTATGTGTCTGTGTGTATATATATATGTGTACGTTGAGATGTATAGGTATGTATATTTGCGTGTGTGGACGTATGTATATACATGTGTATGGGGGGGGTTGGGCCATTTCTTTCGTCTGTTTCCTTGCGCTACCTCGCAAACGCGGGAGACAGCGACAAAGCAAAATATAAAAATAAAATAAAAAATATGTACATGTGTATTCCTATGAGTCCACGGGGAAAATGAAATACAATAAGTTCCCAAGTGCACTTTCGTGTAATAATCACATCATCAGGGGAGATACAAGAAAGAAAAATAAATCAGTTGATACATATCGAAGAGACGTAGCTAGGATGCCATTTGGTGAACAAGTACATGTGTATATATGTATATATCTGTATGCATTACACTTGACAGCTAGAGACTGTGTGAAAGAATGTGGCTTTTTTTGTCTGTATTCCTGGCGCTACCTCTCTGAAGCAGGGGATAGCAATGCTGTTTTCTTGTGGGGTGGGGTAGCGACAGGAGTGGATGAAGGCAAGCAAGTATGAATATGTAAATGTGTATGTATGTTGTAGTGTCTACGTCTGTGTATGTATATGTATGTATATGCTGAGAAGTGGGAGACCAAATTGGAGGTGGAAAGATGGAGTGAAAAAGATTTTGAGTGATCGGGCCTGAGCATGCTGGAGGTTGAAGGGCATGCAAGGAAAAGAGTGAATTGGAACGATGTGGTATACTGGGTCGACATGCTGTCATTGGATTAAACCAGGGCATGTGAAGCATCTGGGGTAAACCATGGAAAGTTCTGTGGGGCCTGGATGTAGAAAGGGAGCTGTGGTTTTGGTGCATTATTACATGACAGCTAGAGACTGAGTGTGAACGAATGTGGCCTTTGTTTTCTTTTCCTAGCACTACCTCGCACACATGAGGGGGGAGGGGGATGGTATTCCATGTGTGGCGAGGTGGCGATGGGAATGAATAAAGGCAGACAGTATGAATTATGTACATGTGTGTTTTTCTTTCTTTCAAACTATTCGCCATTTCCTGCGTTAGCGAGGTAGCGTTAAGAACAGAGGACTGGGCCTTTGAGGAATATCCTCACCTGGCCCCCTTCTCCGTTCCGTCTTTTTGGAAAAAAAAAAACGAGAGGGAGGATTTCCAGCCCCCCCGCTCCCTCCCCTTTTAGTCGCCTTCTACGACACGCAGGGAATACGTGGAAGTATTCTTTCTCCCCTATCCCCTATACATGTGTATATATGTATGTATTCCCTCAAAGGCCCAGTCCTCTGTTCTTAACGCTACCTTGCTAACGCGGGAAATGGCGAATAGTATGAAAGAAAGAAGTATATATGTATATGTCTGTGTGTGTATATATATATGTGTACGTTGAGATGTATAGGTATGTATATTTTGTGTGTGTGGACATGTATGTATATACATGTGTATGGGGGTGGGTTGGGCCATTCTTTCGTTTGTTTCCTTTCGCTACCTCGCGAATGCGGGAAACAGCGACAAAGCAAAAATGGATATGTTTGAAGGAATAGTAGTTCCAACAATGTTGTATGGTTGTGAGGCATGGGCTATGGATAGAGTTGTGCGCAGGAGGGTGGATGTGCTGGAAATGAGATGTTTGAGGACAATATGTGGTGTGATGTGGTTTGATCGAGTAGGTAATGTAAGGGTAAGAGAGATGTGTGGAAATAAAGAGTGGGGTTAAGAGAGCAGAAGAGGGTGTTTTGAAATGGTTTGGGCACATGGAGAGAATGAGTGAGGAAAGATTGACCAAGAGGATATATGTGTCAGAGGTGGAGGGAATGAGGAGAAGTGGGAGACTGAATTGGAGGTGGAAGAATGGAGTGAAAAAGATTTTGAGTGATAGGGGCCTGAAGATGCAGGAGGGTGAAAGGAGGGCAAGGAATAGAGTGAATTGGAACGATGTGGTATACTGGGGTTGACATGCTGTCAGTGGATTGAATCAGGGCATGTGAAGCGTCTGGGGTAAACCATGGAAAGCTGTGTAGGTATGTATATTTGCGTGTGTGGACGTATGTATATACATGTGTATGGGGGTGGGTTGGGCCATTTCTTTCGTCTGTTTCCTGGCACTACCTCACTGACTCAGGAAATTGCGATCAAGTATGATAAATAAATGAATATTATTTTTTTTTTTTTTTCCAAAAGAAGGAACAGAGTGGGGCCAGGTGAGGATATTCCAAAAAAGGCCCAGTCCTCTGTTCTTAACGCTACCTTGCTAACGCGGGAGATGGCGAATAGTATGAAAGAAAGAAGTATATATGTATATGTCTGTGTGTGTATATATATATGTGTACGTTGAGATGTATAGGTATGTATATTTGCGTGTGTGGACGTATGTATATACATGTGTATGGGGGTGGGTTGGGCCATTTCTTTCGTCTGTTTCCTGGCACTACCTCACTGACTCAGGAAATTGCGATCAAGTATGATAAATAAATGAATATTATTTTTTTTTTTTTTTTGCACATGCTTACCTTTCCCCACCTTAGTAGAGTAGTCTGGAAACAGACAACCGAGTCTTAAGACAAAAAGCTCAGTAACCAATTTTAGATTGGGTTGGCTTTCATGACCAAGACTGGATTCTGGTCTGTTGAATTATAACTATTGGTGCTCACCATTACATTATGGTAGTTCATTTTGAGTGAAGCTTAAAATAAAACTGAAGATACAATAGGCTTGAAGGCCATCAGACGAGGTTGGTTATAGTTTTCTGAAAACTTGTTGTAAGAAGAATAGGCTTATAATTGTGGAGATGCCTGAATTCCAAAAGGTTATGGGGCCGTTAGATCATGAGGCAAAAAGTTCTTAATGCAAGAATTGGTTCCTCTTAACCAATGATGAAAATGGGTTGTAGGAGCTTAGGGGAAGGGGAAAGGGAGAGTATGCATAGATATTTTTAGATAAAAGTCCAGATTTCTGTGGAATGAAAGATGGTTTAATTATTTTGGTATGTAAACTACAAGTCAGTACATCTAAAGCAGCACTGAAGATGTCCATTTAAAGAAAAAAATGCTCCTCAAGAATTATTTTTTTTTTTATTGTCGCTGTCTCCCGCGTTTGCGAGGTAGCGCAAGAATTGTGTTTATTTATTCAGGATTGAAGTATATATGTCTTAATATGATATGAAGAGTAGAATTGAGAATAAGAGCAAGGTTGAGAGAGCAGAAGAGGGTGTTTTGAAGTGGTTTGGGCACATGGAGAGAATGAGTGAGGAAAGATGGACCAAGAGGATATATGTGTCGGAGGTGGAGGGAACGAGGAGAAGAGGGAGACCAAATTGGAGGTGGAAAGATGGAGTGAAAAAGATATTGAGTGATCGGGGCCTGAACATGCAGGAGGGTGAAAGGAGGGCAAGGAATAGAGTGAATTGGATCGATGTGGTATACCGGGGTTGACATGCTGTCAGTGGATTGAATCAGGGCATGTGAAGCGTCTGGGGTAGACCATGGAAAGTTGTGTGGGGCCTGGATGTGGAAAGGGAGCTGTGGTTTTGGTGCATTATTACATGACAGCTAGAGACTGAGTGTGAACGAATGTGGCCTTTGTTTTCTTTTCCTAGCACTACCTCGCACACATGAGGGGGGAGGGGGATGGTATTCCATGTGTGGCGAGGTGGCGATGGGAATGAATAAAGGCAGACAGTGTGAATTGTGTGCATGGGTATATATGTATGTGTCTGTGTGTATATATATATATGTGTACATTGAGATGTATAGGTATGTATATTTGCATGTGTGGACGTGTATGTATATACATGTGTATGGGGGTGGGTTGGGCCATTTCTTTCGTCTGTTTCCTTGCGCTACCTCGCAAACGCGGGAGACAGCGACAAAGCAAAATATAAAAATAAAATAAAAAATATGTACATGTGTATTCCTATGAGTCCACTGGGAAAATGAAATACAATAAGTTCCCAAGTGCACTTTCGTGTAATAATCACATCATCAGGGGAGATACAAGAAAGAAAAATAAATCAGTTGATACACATCGAAGAGACGTAGCTAGGATGCCATTTGGTGAACAAGTACATGTGTATATATGTATATATCTGTATGCATTACACTTGACAGCTAGAGACTGTGTGAAAGAATGTGGCTTTTTTTGTCTGTATTCCTGGCGCTACCTCTCTGAAGCAGGGGATAGCAATGCTGTTTTCTTGTGGGGTGGGGTAGCGACAGGAGTGGATGAAGGCAAGCAAGTATGAATATGTAAATGTGTATGTATGTTGTAGTGTCTACGTCTGTGTATGTATATGTATGTATATGCTGAGAAGTGGGAGACCAAATTGGAGGTGGAAGATGGAGTGAAAAAGATTTTGAGTGATCGGGGCGTGAACATGCAGGAGGGTGAAAGGCGTGCAAGGAATAGAGTGAATTGGAACGATGTGGTATACTGGGGTCGACATGCTGTCATTGGATTAAACCAGGGCATGTGAAGCATCTGGGGTAAACCATGGAAAGTTCTGTGGGGCCTGGATGTAGAAAGGGAGCTGTGGTTTTGGTGCATTATTACATGACAGCTAGAGACTGAGTGTGAACGAATGTGGCCTTTGTTTTCTTTTCCTAGCACTACCTCGCACACATGAGGGGGGAGGGGGTTGTTATTTCATGTGTGGTGAGGTGGCGATGGGAATGAATAAAGGCAGACAGTATGAATTATGTACATGTGTGTTTTTCTTTCTTTCAAACTATTCGCCATTTCCTGCGTTAGCGAGGTAGCGTTAAGAACAGAGGACTGGGCCTTTGAGGGAATATCCTCACCTGGCCCCCTTCTCCGTTCCGTCTTTTTGGAAAAAAAAAAACGAGAGGGGAGGATTTCCAGCCCCCCCGCTCCCTCCCCTTTTAGTCGCCTTCTACGACACGCAGGGAATACGTGGGAAGTATTCTTTCTCCCCTATCCCCTATACATGTGTATATATGTATGTATTCCCTCAAAGGCCCAGTCCTCTGTTCTTAACGCTACCTCGCTAATGCGGGAAATGGCGAATAGTATGAAAGAAAGAAGTATATATGTATATGTCTGTGTGTGTATATATATATGTGTACGTTGAGATGTATAGGTATGTATATTTGTGTGTGTGGACATGTATGTATATACATGTGTATTTAGGTGGGTTGGGCCATTCTTTCGTTTGTTTCCTTTCGCTACCTCGCGAATGCGGGAAACAGCGACAAAGCAAAAATGGATATGTTTGAAGGAATAGTAGTTCCAACAATGTTGTATGGTTGTGAGGCATGGGCTATGGATAGAGTTGTGCGCAGGAGGGTGGATGTGCTGGAAATGAGATGTTTGAGGACAATATGTGGTGTGATGTGGTTTGATCGAGTAGGTAATGTAAGGGTAAGAGAGATGTGTGGAAATAAAGAGTGGGGTTAAGAGAGCAGAAGAGGGTGTTTTGAAATGGTTTGGTCACATGGAGAGATTGAGTGAGGAAAGATTGACCAAGAGGATATATGTGTCAGAGGTGGAGGGAACGAGGAACATATGTGTGTGTGTTTGTGTGTGTTGGAAAGGATCACAATTTTGCGCGTGATCGTCTGTCTTGGACAATCGCATGTTTACCATATGGCATCCTAGCTATGTCTCTTCGTTGTATATCAAATGAGTGTTATATTTCTCTCTTGTGTCTCCCCTGATGATGTGATTATTACACGAAAGTGCACTTGGGAACTTATCGTGTTTCATTTTCCCTGTGGACTCATAGGAATATATATGTGTATATGAGTGGATGGGCCATTCTTCATCTTTTTCCTGACGCTACCATCCTGATGTGGGAAACAGTGATTATGTATAATAAATGTATCTGTATTTGTATGTATATGTATGTATATGTATGTGTGAGTTTGTGTATATGAATGGATGGGTCTTTCTTCGTCTGTTTCCTGGCACTACCTCACTGACTCAGGAAATTGCGATCAAGTATGATAAATAAATGAATATTATTTTTTTTTTTTTTTTGCACATGCTTACCTTTCCCCACCTTAGTAGAGTAGTCTGGAACAGACAACCGAGTCTTAAGACAAAAAGCTCAGTAACCAATTTTAGATTGGGTTGGCTTTCATGACCAAGACTGGATTCTGGTCTGTTGAATTATAACTATTGGTGCTCACCATTACATTATGGTAGTTCATTTTGAGTGAAGCTTAAAATAAAACTGAAGATACAATAGGCTTGAAGGCCATCAGACGAGGTTGGTTATAGTTTTCTGAAAACTTGTTGTAAGAAGAATAGGCTTATAATTGTGGAGATGCCTGAATTCCAAAAGGTTATGGGGCCGTTAGATCATGAGGCAAAAAGTTCTTAATGCAAGAATTGGTTCCTCTTAACCAATGATGAAAATGGGTTGTAGGAGCTTAGGGGAAGGGGAAAGGGAGAGTATGCATAGATATTTTTAGATAAAAGTCCAGATTTCTGTGGAATGAAAGATGGTTAATTATTTTGGTATGTAAACTACAAGTCAGTACATCTAAAGCAGCACTGAAGATGTCCATTTAAAGAAAAAAATGCTCCTCAAGAATTATTTTTTTTTTATTGTCGCTGTCTCCCGCGTTTGCGAGGTAGCGCAAGAATTGTGTTTATTTATTACAGGATTGAAGTATATATGTCTTAATATGATATGAAGAGTAGAATTGAGAATAAGAGCAAGGTTGAGAGAGCAGAAGAGGGTGTTTTGAAGTGGTTTGGGCACATGGAGAGAATGAGTGAGGAAAGATTGACCAAGAGGATATATGTGTCGGAGGTGGAGGGAACGAGGAGAAGAGGGAGACCAAATTGGAGGTGGAAAGATGGAGTGAAAAAGATTTTGTGTGATCGGGGCCTGAACATGCAGGAGGGTGAAAGGAGGGCAAGGAATAGAGTGAATTGGAGCGATGTGGTATACCGGGGTTGACGTGCTGTCAGTGGATTGAATCAAGGCATGTGAAGCGTCTGGGGTAAACCATGGAAAGCTGTGTAGGTATGTATATTTGCGTGTGTGGACGTATGTATATACATGTGTATGGGGGGGGGTTGGGCCATTTCTTTCGTCTGTTTCCTTGCGCTACCTCGCAAACGCGGGAGACAGCGACAAAGTATAATAAAAAAAAGATATAATATTACACATGAACTATGATTTTTTCAGAACACATGCTGAAAGAGCAATTGAACTAATGCTTCGCCTACTGCCAGAAGATCATCTGCTTCTTTCATCTAGCAAGAGGGTAAAAGCATTAATATTAGAAGAAATGGCAATTGATAACCCAAATAAGGATGTAGGTAGGTATTACCATGTCATGACTTCAGATCATGGGTTGTGTTTGATATTTTGTTGTGTAGTTGTTGAATTAGATTTAGAGGCACTTGAGCAATAGAAATGTTTGGGAAGATTACGTATACATCGCCCTAATGACTTACATGGTATGAGTGTAGAATACTGTATGTAGTATATCACTTAGGTTTACAAGTGAAGTTGACCTTTATTTGGGTGAAGAAACATGAAGTTGAGTACTCACCAAAACTGTACATTGAAATTTTTAGGAAAAATTGGGACTACTTGCTTTTGATGGTAAGCAAAACATACCATGGAAACTATATAGAGCCACCTGACACTGGAACCGTGGTTGGATTGTATCTACATATATGGATACAAGTGTGACCCTGATTGGGGCACTAATGCTTGTTTTTCAAACCACCCTTTCTCTGCTTCTGTTATTTGAAAATTTTGGTCACCAACCAACTCCACTTGTACAATTTAGGATTACCAAACAACATAACTGAAAGCCCTTACAAAAGAGATTTATATATTTCTTTGGCTCTGTAAAATTATGGCATTTGTGATCTAGTTGCATTAGGAGTGAGGTTATGTAAAGCGATTGCTGGATGACTAGCAAGTTGAGCAATGGGAAAAGGGAGATAAACAGGTGTCAGAGATATAGACAGATAGCTGTAGGCATCACGTCTCACTCTCACATCTCGAACATCATTTTGAGTTGCCAACAAGACCCTTCATGCTTAAGATGCAGTTTCCATACTGAGGACCTGAACACTTACTTCTCAGTTGTCCTGCGCTCACCCAACAAGACATATCTCCACTGCACTTTTTGACTTCTGGTCCTTCCCAGTTGCTGTGTCTGGCTTTCGAAGCACTGCAGGAGCCTCATAGCAGGTTGTCCTTGGGCAGGAAGGTAAGTTAAGGTTTGGCATATCTGATAAGTGAAATTTTTTCAGTACTTATCTGAATGCTGTATCAGTAATATTGGGTTTCTTCCACAGAGAAGAAGTACCTAGCAGAAGCACACTTATTACATAAGGAGGCATTAGCAATGGCCATGCGTGCTTTTGGTGAAATGAATGTTCAGACTGCAAAGCACTACGGTAACCTTGGTAGACTGTACCAGTCAATGAGGATGTTTCAGGTAAATGCATATGTTTCACTTAATTTTGTATCATCTTGGTTTGCAGTAATGACTCTTGTATGGCAAAAACAGTGACTGGTATCATATAGTCTTTTCCTTCTTAATAGGTGTTCTTATGAGAACTTTGTTTTGATCAGTCATGGGGCAGGGCAAGGCTGATATTATCTTAATTACTCTGTTTGTGCATATCTGTTACAAATTTGGATAAATATTTGTAGAGGATGCATAGAGTATTATATCTCACAGTTAGCTGAGGAGATGCACCTCAAGGCGATCACCATAAAGGAGCAGCTTCTAGGGCCGGAAGACTACGAGGTGGCATTATCTGTAGGTCATCTGGCTTCTCTCTACAATTATGATATGATGAAACTTGATAAGGCAGAACAGCTTTATCTTAGATCCATTGCTATTGGTAGGTGACACTACAGATTTGGTGTAATTGTAAAATGTCCATACATTTAGGTAGTTCAATGTAAACACTTCAAGAAGAAATTTTTTACTGTGATTCTAATGATATCTTTAGGTGAGAAGTAAACCATGTGATGTGCAATATGTAGTAAGCTTTTGTCAGAAAAGATATGGTATTTCAGGTGTAACCATTGTGAAGCATATTTTAGGTAAAATGTTGAACTTCTTTCATTGTTTCTTCTTCCTCTTATTATTATTATTATTATTATTATTATTATTATTATTATTATTATTATTTTTTTTTTTTTTTTTTTCGCTGTCTCCCGCGTTTGCGAGGTAGCGCAAGGAAACAGACGAAAGAAATGGCCCAACCCACCCCCATACACATGTATATACATACGTCCACACAAGCAGATATACATACCTACACAGCTTTCCATGGTTTACCCCAGACGCTTCACATGCCTTGATTCAATCCACTGACAGCACGTCAACCCCGGTATACCACATCGCTCCAATTCACTCTATTCCTTGCCCTCCTTTCACCCTCCTGCATGTTCAGGCCCCGATCACACAAAATCTTTTTCACTCCATCTTTCCACCTCCAATTTGGTCTCCCTCTTCTCCTCGTTCCCTCCACCTCCGACACATATATCCTCTTGGTCAATCTTTCCTCACTCATTCTCTCCATGTGCCCAAACCATTTCAAAACACCCTCTTCTGCTCTCTCAACCACGCTCTTTTTATTTCCACACATCTCTCTTACCCTTACGTTACTTACTCGATCAAACCACCTCACACCACACATTGTCCTCAAACATCTCATTTCCAGCACATCCATCCTCCTGCGCACAACTCTATCCATAGCCCACGCCTCGCAACCATACAACATTGTTGGAACCACTATTCCTTCAAACATACCCATTTTTGCTTTCCGAGATAATGTTCTCGACTTCCACACATTCTTCAAGGCTCCCAGAATTTTCGCCCCCTCCCCCACCCTATGATCCACTTCCGCTTCCATGGTTCCATCCGCTGCCAGATCCACTCCCAGATATCTAAAACACTTCACTTCCTCCAGTTTTTCTCCATTCAAACTCACCTCCCAATTGACTTGACCCTCAACCCTACTGTACCTAATAACCTTGCTCTTATTCACATTTACTCTTAACTTTCTTCTTTCACACACTTTATTATTATTATTATTATTATTATTATTATTATTATTATTATTATTATTATTATTACTGAAGAATGTGTGGAATGCGAGAGCGTTATCTCGGAGAGCAGAAATGGGTGTGTTTGAAAGAATAGTAGTTCCAACAATGTTATATGGTTGCGAGGTGTGGGCTATAGATAGGGTTGTGCAGAGGAGGGTTGATGTGATGGAAATGAGATGTTTTAGGACAATATGTGGTGTGAGGTGGTTTGATTGAGTGAGTAATGAAAGGGTAAGAGGGATTTATTTTTATTATTATTTTTTTTTATTATACTTTGTCGCTGTCTCCCGCGTTTGCGAGGTAGCGCAAGGAAACAGACGAAAGAAATGGCCCAACCCCCCCCCATACACATGTATATACATACGTCCACACACGCAAATATACATACCTACACAGCTTTCCATGGTTTACCCCAGATGCTTCACATGCCTTGATTCAATCCACTGACAGCACGTCAACCCCGGTATACCACATCGCTCCAATTCACTCTATTCCTTGCCCTCCTTTCACCCTCCTGCATGTTCAGGCCCCGATCACACAAAATCTTTTTCACTCCATCTTTCCACCTCCAATTTGGTCTCCCTCTTCTCCTCGTTCCCTCCACCTCCGACACATATATCCTCTTGGTCAATCTTTCCTCACTCATTCTCTCCATGTGCCCAAACCACTTCAAAACACCCTCTTCTGCTCTCTCAACCAGAGGGATGTGTGGTAATAAAAAGAGTGTGGTTGAGAGAGCAGAAGAGGGTGTAGGGTGTATTGAAATTGTTTGGTCACATGGAGAGAATGAGAGAGGAAAGATTGACAAAGAGGATATTATGTGTTAGAGGTGGGGGGAACGAGGAGAAGTGGGAGACCAAATTGGAGGTGGAAGGATGGAGTGAAAAAGATATGATAATGTAATAAGTGTTATTATTATTGTTATTATTATTATTATTATTATTATTATTATTATTATTATTATTATTATTGTTATTATTATTATTATTTTATATTTTTTTATTATACTCTATTGCTGTCTCTCGCGTTAGCGAGGTAGCGCTAGGAAACAGATGAAAGAATGGCCCAACCGACCCACATACACATGTATATACATACACGCCCACACATAAACATATATATGCTTATACATTTCAGCATATACATACATATACATACACAGACATATACATATATACATATGTATATACTCATACATGCTGCCTTCATCCATTCCCGCTGCCACCCCACCACACATGAAATGGCACCCCCTCACCCCGCGTGCATGCGAGGTAGCGCTAGGAAAAGACATTAAAGGTCACATTCATTCACACTCATTCTCTAGCTGTCATGTGTAATGACAAATATGGTTGTTGTTCATTTGGTGTACTCTGCTAAGGAGGGAAGAATAGTCGGGTAGATCTTTTATTATCATATTAGGAATATGAATCTATAAATCCTTCCCTTTTTAGTAGGAACAGAAGAAGGAGCCAAGCGAGGAATTTTCATTGTAGGCTCAGTTGTCAGTTACTTCATTCTTGCAGTAACAAATTGAAGAACATCTCTCCATAGCGCATTGTATTTTTTATACCTCTTGTGCATACAGTTTTCTTTTATCCATCATATTGCCTATTTACTGCCAAGATATCTCCTTATCTCTAGTTTTTAGCCGATATTTTGATATATGAATTTTTTTAAGTGATTACTGTAATAGCCTTCATTCCGTAAGATTTGTGTTTCAGGATTCTGTTGTCTGTGCCAGATTTTTAATTAGGTTGCTAAGTATTTAAAGTTTTATACATTGCATGATAATGGCTACCCTCACTGATCGCTGTGGTGCATCTAGAACCTCAGATTGTTATTTCAGATGCTGTGTTTTTGAAAGCTGTGGAAAATCCCAGTTAGATTCTTTTATTTGAAGAGATTTATCCATAGATTTTCTGTGTACCGAAGGTTTGTTAATATTATTGGTACATATGAATTTTTTTTCTTAAATATATCAACAGGTAAGAAGCTATTTGGGGAAGGCTACTCAGGCCTGGAGTATGACTACCGGGGTCTACTTCGCGTATATAGCATTCAAGCCAATATAGAGAAGTGTGTCAAGTACCAGACTGTCTTGGCATACTGGAAGGTCTTACGGGACAAAGCCCAGGAAACACAAACATCACCTTTTAATGAACTCAAAGAACCTCTACGGGTTGTTGAAACCTTAAAGCAATTTATGTCCATGTCATGAATGATGCTAGTGATATATTTAGGCAACTCCAGTTTCAAACATTGTACTCCCTGTGCTGCAGTTATTGGGTAGGAAAACCATATATGATCTAACCTTGGATGTAGAATACTCTACTGCAGTTTCCAGAACCATATTCATATGGTGCATTTAAGTCAAGGGATACAGTGAAGGAATACTCATCAAATGGTACACATTGTAAATATTCAGAAGTAAGTTTAAGCACACTCAGTCCATTGATGGAGGCATGTTTTGTAAAGATATTTTGTTCATAGAAAGTTTAGCCACACTTGGGGTATTGATGCAAGCAGTGTAATTGCATTAGTCTGTTATTCCTACACGAGTGTGCCATTTGACTTGATTGCTCAAAGAGAAGAGTCATGAAATAGCTTGCTGTTAATGATTAAATTGTTTTGCTCAGAAGGATGTGTTGAGTTCATCCAGTCATTGGTATGTTAGTTTTCTCAATACTGCACTCCAGTTATTGTTTGTTATCCAAAATATTTATTTGTTCTTCATAAGATAGTTATTTAGACTGTATGATAGAGTTATTAAGTGCTTTTCAAAATTTGTATGACTTTTCTGTCAGTTCATCAGTTGGGAGCTTGTCGATCCAATGTTCTGGAGAATGAGTGTCATTACTAGTCATGACAATGTCTAGATTATGACATGATCTGCAGAAAATAGTATTGGTGCTTCAGATCCATTTTGTAATGTTGTTATTTGATCAGATTGCATCCAATATTCTTTTCCTTCTCACATAAAGCAGGTTAATTCATGAAGATTCATTGTTATATAAGTATATTCAAATGCAATAAATATCCACAGTCCAGAATCATTGATTGTGTGTGACAACACCCATGCTGATCAGTGATTGTGTTTGGAGATACCCATGCTGATCAGTGATTGTGTGTGGAGATATCCATGCCAATCAGTGATCATGTGTGGTAGTACCCATGCTGGTCAATGATTATGTACGGAGATATCCATGCTAATCAGTAATTGCGTATGGAGATATCCATGCTGATCAATCATTGTATGTGGAGATACCCATGCTGATCAACAGTTGTGTGTGGCATTATTCATTCTGAACAATGATTGTGTGTGTAGATACCCATGCTGATCAACGATTGCGTGTGACAATACCTATTCTGATCGAAGATTGTGTTTGGAGATACTCATGCTGATAGATGATCATGAGTGGCAGTACCCTTTTTGATGAATGATTGTGTGTGGAGATACCCATGCTGATCAACGATTATGTTTGACAGTACCCTTTCTGAAAAGTGGTGTGTATGGAGATACCAGTGCTGATCACCAGTCATGTATGGCATTTCCCAGTGCGATCAATGATTGTGTTTGGAGTACCTATGCTGATCAGCGTTCGTTAGTGGTGATACCCATGCTGATCAGTGAATGTGTGTAGTTATACCTATGCTGATCAATGATTGTGTGCAGAGATACCCTTGCTGATCAATGATTGTTTGCGGAGATACTCATGCTGATCAGTGATCGTGTGCAGAGATACCCCTTGCTGATCAGTGATTGTGTCCGGAGATACCCATACTGATCAGTATCTTATCTGCGTTGAAGGAGCATTCTTTTTGTGTTTTTGTTGATTTAATGTCATAGATGTATGTTCTTGGAACTGAGTATAGTTTAACTTCCCTATGGCCAAGCCTACATGTATTTACAGTTGATTTACTTTTGTTTTTAATCAAATTCTCCTTTAGGTTTTTTGAATGAAGAGGAAGTAAAAGCTTGTAACTATGCCAACCTGTGGATTGCAGTTGTGGAAAACAGAGTATCAGGGCTCTTTGACTTTAATATACAGAGAAAAATAGAAGTGTTAAGGTATATAGATTAGAGCCACCATATTTAAATAAGAATTTAGGTAAAGATGATTTATAGAAAGTACAGCACAAAGGCTCTCTAAACAAATTTAGATTTAAATCTCGAGCCTACCTTTTGCATGGATATCTGATAACTCTTTCATGTCATGTTTGAAAAATAACCTTTACAGTGCTAGGTCTTTGAGATAAATGTTGAACATTTTAATTCTGCTTGTAATTGAGGAACTGTAAGCAACTCTTTGCAGGTGTGATTGAACCTCAACCTTTAGATTCTGACAACTTGAATTACAACTTTAGAGGAGTATGCATAAAAGCACACATTTGAAATTATTCTTTGGTAAAAGCTCCTAAATCCAGCACCCTCAGGACCTAGCAGTTTTTGGAAATTCACGGGTTTGGAAACTAAACTGATTGCATGGCATAATTTTGCAAAATGATAGCTCATGTCCTGGAATTTTGTTGTAACACAACTTATGCATTTGGGAATCATTTCATTTATCAGGAGAACATTCATATTAAGAGTTATAGAACCAGTTCATTTATTGGAAGGATAAGATTAGGATAACGGAATTTTGATTCTCTAATGACCTGCTATTCCTTTGTCTCAGCACTAAGTTGACTCTAATATGATTAACTGACTGCTTTGCACTGATACTGTAATACTTTACCTGAATTGTAATATAGAGAAAGTGAGGGAGTAAGTGGTGAGAGTGAGGCAAGAGTGGCCATGAGCAGTAGTTATACATGTGTATGTGGAAGGGAGGAACTCTGTTTTCTGATGTTTGTGGACTAAGTTTACAGCCTGGAGGTTCTAGTCTAATGTTGATTTCTTATGCAATTAGATTACTGCTTTTTGCAGATTTAGTTACTGTATACAGTAGCTTTAACATGTTGACAATGAAACTTTTAAAGGATAATTCAAAAGAAAGGAGGGGATAGCTTGTGTTAGAGGAGGAGGCACCTTCTTCCCCTCGTACACACACATACCCCTGCCCACACCATGTTAAAACACCTACCCACACATGCACCACTGCTAAGTTGACTCACTGGTACAATTAAATGATTGCTTTACTGTGATGCTTTATTGCTTTAGCTGTATAGTATAGATGAAACATTTATAAAGATAAATTTAAAAAAAAAGTGGAGAGGGAGAGAGAGAGAGAGAGAGAGAGAGAGAGAGAGAGAGAGAGAGAGAGAGAGAGAGAGAGCATATTGGTAGTGGATGTTAGCAATGTATGTGTTTTTAATGCCTACAGTGTTTTTTGCATATAGGGTTGGAGTTTAACACAGATGGGTTCCCATCTCCGATCCATATACTCTTATGTTTCCCATATACTGACTTTGTTTTTTTCTGTCTCCAAAACAAGTACTGTGACCCTGGAATGGTGATTGTGTGTATGTCTTGTTTGTATGTGTTTCTTAGGAAATTTTTTGTTGTGGTTGTTGCTGATGGACTCTGTTTAAGGCCTGGAGTTTTAGCCCCAATATAACTTTCTGGTATGATGAAATGACTGCTTTACATGTTTATTGTACTGTTGTAGCTACTGTAAGTAGTTGCTCAAGTATGAAAATATTAGAAATGAAAATTAGATAAATAATGCGTTATATATCAAGTGGCTTGGTCAAGTGAATGCCCTTATCAGGGTCATCTCAACAATATGCTACCCCCTGCTTCAGCAAGGTAGTGCAAGGAAAACAGACAAAAAAGGCCACATTCATTCAAACTCAGTCTCTGGCTGTCATGTGTAATGTACTGAAACCACAACTCCTTATCCACATCCAGGCACCACAGACCTTTCAATGGTTTACCCCAGACATTTCACATGCCCTGGTTCAGTTCATTGACAACAAGTCGACCCAGGTATACCTGATCGTTCCAATTCACTCTATTCCTTGTACCCCTCTCACTCTCCTGTATGTTCAGGCCCCGATTGCTCAAAATCTTTTTCACTCCATCCTTCCACCTCCTATTTGGTCTCCTGCTTCTTCTTCCCTCCAACTCTGACACATGTATCCTCTTTGTCAATCTTTTCTTACTCATTCTCTCTATGTGTCCAAACCACTTCAACATACCCTCTTCTGCTCTCTCAACCACATTCTTTTTATCACCACACATCTCTCTTACCCTTTCATTACTTACTCGATCAAACCAACTCACACCACATATTGTCCTCAAACATTTCATTTCCAACACATCCACCCTCCTTCGCACAGCCCTATCCATAGCCCATGCCTCGCAACCATATAACATTGTTAGAACCACTATTCCTTCAAACATACCTATATTTGCTTTCCAAGATAATATTCTCTCCTTCCACACATTCTTCAACACTCCCAGAAACTACGCTATCTCCTCCACCCTGTGACTAACTTCCGCTTCCATGGTTTCATCTGCTGCTAAGGCCACTCCCAGATATGTAAAACACTTCACTTCCATTTTTTGTCCATTTAGCTTCTCCCTCAACCCTACTAAACCTAATAACCTTGCTCTTATTCGCATTTACTCTCAACTTTCTTCTTTCACATACTTTACCAAACTCAGTCACCAACTTTTGCAGTTTCTCCCCTGAATTAGCCACCAGTGCTGCATCATCAGCGAACAACAACTGACTCACTTCCCAAGCCCTCTCATCGACAACAGACTGCATACTTGCCCCTCTCTCCAAAACTCTTGCATTCACCTCCCCAACCACCCCATCCATTAACAAATTAAACAACCATGGAGACATCATGCACCCCTGCGGCAAACCAAATTGGAGGTGGAAAGATGGAGTGAAAAAGATTTTGAGTGATCAGGGCCTGAACATGCAGGAGGGTGAAAGGCGTGCAAGGAATAGAGTGAATTGGATCGATGTGGTATACCGGGGTCGACGTGCTGTCAGTGGATTGAATCAGGGCATGTGAAGTGTCTGGGGTAAACCATGGAAAGTTGTGTGGGGCCTGGATGTGGAAAGGGAGCTGTGGTTTCGGGCATTATTACATGACAACTAGAGACTGAGTGTGAACGAATGGAGCCTTTGTTGTCTTTTCCTAGCGCTACCTCGCACACATGAGGGGGGAGGGGGATGTTATTCCATGTGTGGTGAGGTGGCGATGGGAATGAATAAAGGCAGACAGTATGAATTATGTACATGTGCATATATGTATATGTCTGTGTGTGTATATATATGTGTACATTGAGATGTATAGGTATGTATATTTGCGTGTGTGGACGTGTATGTATATACATGTGTATGGGGGTGGGTTGGGCCATTTCTTTCGTCTGTTTCCTTGCGCTACCTCGCAAACACGGGAGACAGCGACAAAGCAAAATAAAAAATGAATATGATATATTTTTTTCAAACTATTCGCCATTTCCCACGTTGGCGAAGTAGTGTTAAGAACAGAGGGCTAGGCCTCTGAGGGAACACCCCCCCCCCCCCCCCACCACCACCACCATCCCATTCCGTTCCTTCTTTTGGAAAACTAAAAAAAAAAAAAAAGATATATAAAAAAATGTATACTTCCCATGTATTCCCTGTGTGTCGTAAAAGGCGACTGAAAGGGGAGAGAGAGGGGGGCTGGAAATCCTCCCCTCTAGTTTTTACTTTTCCAAAAGTAGTAACAGAGAAGGGGGCCAAGTGAGGATTTTCCTTCTTAGGCTCAGTCCTCTGTTCTTAACGCTACCTTGCTAACATGGGAAATGGTGAATATGTATCAAAAAAAAATATATATATATGCATAGCATTATGTATATGTATGTATATGTGAGTGTATCGGCATTTACGTATATATATATGTGTATATGAGTGTTTGGATCATTCTTTGTCTGTTTCCTTATGCTACCTCACTGATGCGGGAAACAGCGATTAAGTATAATAAATAAATAATAGATACATAGCATCAATGGGATGGTCTTGATTAGGGCCTCAGCTGCCCATGCTTTCTCAGCTAACATAAAAAGGTACATATTCATACTTGCTCACCTTCATTCATTCCTGGCACTGCCCTGCCCCACAGGAAACAGTATCACCACCCCCTGCATCAGTGAGGTGCCACCAGGAAACAGATGGAGAAAGGCCACCTCTGTTTACATCCGTACTTAAGCTGTCATGTGTAATAAACTGAAACCTCAGCTTACTATCCACATCCAGGCCCCACAGACTTATCCATGGTTTACCCTGTACGTTTCACATTCCCTGGTTCAGTACATTGACAGCATGTTGACCCCATCCTTCCATCTCCAGTTTGGTCTCCAGTTCTCGTTGGTCCTTTCACTTCTGACACATATGTATATTCTCTTTGTCAGCCTTTCCTCACTTATTCTTTCTATATATCCAAGACATTTCAATGCACACACTTCAGATCTCTCAGCCATACTCTTTTTATGACCACACTTCTCTCTTACCATTTCATTATTTACTCGATCAAACCACCTCACACCACATAATGTTCTCAAACTTTTCATTTCAAACACATCCACCTTCCTTTGCAGAGCCTCGTCTACAGCCAACCCCCGCATCATATTATATTATTGGAAGTACCGTTCCCTCAGACATTCAATTTTGCCCTCCATATAGCATTCTCTCTTTCCACACATTCTTCAGTACTTCCAGAACCTTCGCCTCCTCACCTACTCCATGAAAGACTTCCACTTCCTTGGTTCCATTTGCTGCCATGTCCACTCTCAGGTATCTAAAACACTTCACTTCCTCCAGTCTTTCTCCATTCATATATACCACAGAGGTGGTGTGTGAGGAGGTGTCTATGTTTGCTGTTTTACTGGTAGACTTAGTCATTATACAGAGGATATGGGGAAGCATAATATTAAAATGAAATGAGTAAATTTTCTAGTTTGGCGTGTTCCAGCGCAGCATTCAGTGATCATTCTCTGATTTTTCATTGACAAAGTTTACCATACAGGCTTTTCATCATGATAACTTCAGTAACAATGTCTAGATAACTGGAAAAAGTCTTAACTGATAGTAAAGACGCCGAGAGAAGCAGTAAGCCATTTACTTGTGAAGTAAAACTGTAAGTGTTAGGATTGTTTAAAAAGGCTGGAAAACTTAATTGAAATTTCATGTTAGGCCTTGTTGCATCCACAGTGGGAACAATACTTGACATGAAAGACAAAATAAAAAGTCATTGCTTAGGCATCTGCATCTGTAGGTGCTATGGAAGGTGACTCACCAATGAAGCGATGTAATGGAAAACATGGAAAGACCGTTTTTACATGGGGTCTCTTGTATATAGCATATATTGTACAAATGTAAGAGTTTGAAATAAAGAATAGAATGTATTTTTTATTTACTTAATGAATTATCTTTCTTGTTCCACTCCAGAGTGAAATGCATGGGGGTGATTGGTAGATGCTTACATTGGCAAAGGTGAAGGAGATGTGATATGTGAATTGTCTAGGGTCACTTAGGTGGAAAACAAAGGACTTCTGAAGGTGGAAGATGGCTGGTAACACTTTCCTTTTTTTTTAACAAGAATTTACTGTAGTTGATTTTAGATAATATATTCACAAGCTGTATACTTGTTTTTGGGTGGAACTGTTTTAGGATGCTGGATTTTAGAGGTTTTTCTTTTCCATCTATAAGAGCTGACAGATTTATGTTCTTAATCTGTAATACTTTGGAATGCTGTGAGAACCAAAATTTCAGCAAATCCAAATACTTCATGCTTTTATGATAATTTCTGATGCAAAGGTAAATTTATTGTGTGGTGTATGTTCTGGCATGATTAAGATAATTCTGTTCAATAGTTGTGTTTAGTTTCATGAACAGATTACTGTATGACTCTTTTAGGTATGAAAACGTTAGAAGGTATGATTAGATGACAAAAAATCATCTGTTCTGTCAGGCGTAGGAGTGACTTCCAACATGAATGAGACAGTGAATGGACATACCCTTAGAAAGGAATAGGAAACCATGAAAACATATGAGAGGTGTGTGATAATGTTATGAGTAGAGGAGTTCATTATTTTTGATAACTTGGAGAATTCCTCTGTTATTACAAACAAAAAATTTCCAAGGAAATGTTATTGAGATATCAGGACTTAGATATTATGTTATGTTTATGTATATGGTATCCATTTTGACTTCCAAGAAATCAAATACATGACCTAGAAAGATTATGCTGAAGAAACCAAATGTTTTGAAATCTGCAAACACTCTATCTTAAGATAAATGGCAAATGGATTCAGGTAGAACTTTCTATTTTTGTACAGATATGCTGTCGATGAATGCATCACATTATTTAAGGTATTGTGTATATAGAGCAAGAATAGAATTATGCAAAACTCATTCATCGTTTATTAAGACCAATTGAGACATTGTGAACCTCAGCGAAAGTGTAGATTCATGCCAAACTGTGAGCAAAACTTAAAAAAGTACATGTAATTATCGAATATCAATGGCAGTTTAGTTTTACTACCATACCTAGTTGCATGAGATAGATCAAGTAACAAAATTGTTTTGATAAGATTTATTCAAACATGGTTTCATGAAGGCAAGATTTCTGTACACTGTATAGTATCAGAACCTGTGGATAAGTTAAGGACTTGTATAAGTAAATGTGTGAATGAAATATGGTAAAGAAGTATATGTTTTGGATGTGAAGTTGATTTTGTGGAACAGAAGAATGTAGATATGCAAAGAACATTTTGATATGAAAGAGAGCAAGCAAATAACCTTATTACAAATATAGAATTGTGTGAATCAGTAGTAATGGAGCAAACACAAAATTGGACAAATGTTATTGAAGACATAAGATCATTTAGGTGAAGACTGTGCTTTGAAAACTAATATATCCAAAAAACGCCTTTGATGTGATCAAGTTTGACATAATGACAATATTCTTCATCCATCATCATAATGCAACTCTAATTAACTGTTTGAAATTAAGACCAGGTTTCAGGATGTTTTAAGTTAATGTATGGGTCATTGATAGACATTTGCAGAATTTTACCAGACATGGAAAAGAAAATGTCTAGCTTTATATGCTAATTTGTGGTTTATTGGCAGTCTTTGTAGAAGTGTGTGTGGAAACAGAATTCATATCTTTGTATGCTGTATGTGAAAACAAAGTAACACACCCTTAATTACTTATACTGTTTAACTCTTGTATGGGGCTCCTGTGCTGTAATCGAAAGCAAGGGAATGACTTAACTTCTTTGGGGTGAGAAATTCCTCAGTGAGATTATCCTCCTTTCCGTCCATTGATGATGATGCAACCATGCCAAAGGAGACCTTTCACTCACAGCATAACTGCACATGGGCTGAGTCCTTTGTGTCTGTATTTGGTTCATTGGCAGTCTGGCAGTCTTTATGGAGTTTGATGTGTTTACCACAGTCTATTGTATTCTGATCCATTTTGAATGATGTGTAAATAAATTCCCTCATAAGATATGACACATATTCAGTCAGTAATTTTAGGAAGAGTTTTGTAATAGATGAAATCAATGGATGATGAGTCTGAATCTTGATGTGAATTCTAAGATTCTATACTTTTGCCCTATTATCACAAATTAGCTTCAATGTGAGCTCAGTTGGCTGGAAAAAGCTGATGCTCAGATAAGTGCTTATTTCCAGGCTTGTCTTCAGTACAGTTAACTAGTTACTGAAAGTTTTGTGATAAAGAATAAAAGAAATTATTTGTGGGTTGATATACATGTAACTCGTGGAACATCAGTATACCTCCAGAAATATTTTGTGTTTAAAGAATTAGTGACTAACTGGTCAGTTTATTCTGTTAGAATTTACTTTTCTGATATTTTTACATAGTGTTCACAAAGAAAAGCTGATACTTTATTGATACTGACTGAGAAGTTTTCCTGTTTTATAGGATAGTGTTGTTGATGCTGATATTCACTAGCTGTGAAAAAAAAAGAACTATCAAGCTGCTGCATGTTACTTATGAAATTTTTTTTTAATACTCCTTTGGTGTTTTGCATTTCTTTATCCCTTGTTAATTACTTTATGTCTTAGAATTGAATACTTGATACATTCAAATCTTTCTCATGGCACTGTGGTTGATTGTGAAATTATTTTATTCTAGGTTTTCTAATAAGTAAGGGTTGACAACTTAAAATTTACTCGTGCAGTGTTATACCTGTTTGGTTATGAAATGTGATTTTAAGTTGTAAGTTCAAAAGTTTCCAATCAGTAGGGTTGACAGGCTTTCAAGTATTTTGGTAAAATGTAAAGATAGATATTCCATCTATATACAAAGCACCCTTCCTGTATTTAAAGCTGGTTGGTGTATTTAGTCTGTTTTCAGATGTGTAAAGTTTGATATATGATATTGTATACCTGTTTATTTGTAAATTTAGGTGGTCTAGGGAACTCATGTCACCTACGACCTTTGATTTTCTGGTTGATATGCTTCTTTTTCAAGGGAGAGCAGGGATGCTTCCACAGATTTCAGTTGGAGGATTCACCAATGATAGATAGTGGAGTCACACTTTGGGAAGCAGCTGTGTGATCTTCTATAGAAAGTGTTTGAGGATCACTCCATTCCACAAGTCCTCTTGTTCGTCATCTTAAAAATATGTCAGAATCTGAAAGGAGTGTAATGCCCCTGACGAGTAATAACATAACACACACAAAACAGGTCAGTGAGTTTTTGCTATGGTATGTAAGCAATGAAAGAAAGAAAGAAAGATTAGATGTAAAGGTGAAGGGGAGTTTATTGTTTATGGCTTCTGCTAAACATCCCAGTGAATAACCTTCTTTGAACCCTTTTGGTGCACAATTGAATTTTTGGCCTTCCCCAGTGCGCATAAGCAGGAAAATTGTTTGACAGCCATTTCTAGTTGAGGAAATTGCTTTGTTTGTTGGATTAACCAGTTCTGAGTGTGCTGAATTATTGTAACTTTTTTTACTGATGTGATTAAGTTTACAAAAACGTAAGACCATTGTTTTTCTTATGAACTATGAGTTAAGTACTCTTAGTGTAAGAAAAACAAATCACATACTGGACTGGTCAGTCCACAGTAGTGGTGGTGGGGTTGCAGCAGTGGGCAGAGTGGATGAGGCATTAGGTGTCACAGACACAGTAGATATCAAGGGAAGGTGCACGACCATCCACTGTGGTTACAAGCATGTTTCTGATGCTTCCAGGTAACTCCTGTGATTCATCTTTTGTTTAGGTTGCCATTTTTGGCCAGCCAACAGAGCCTACAGTCCACTTGGAATTCAACTTGTGAATGGGTATTATGTGTGTAGATTGAAACTAATAGTACCCTGCTGTATAAGAAGCAGTTGACATTCATACCCCTGAAAGAGTTAAGATATATTTTTTTGGTAGATTTTGGATCTCCTGTTGAAATGTTTTGCTTCAAGATATGGATCAGAAATCCCTTCAAAAGAGGGTTTTACATCCAAGGTTCAGAATTATTTCTTACCCTCTTACCAGCAGCAGCAAAATGTTTCTGAAAAGGTATATTTTGGAAAAATGACTAATACATTTTGAAAGCATAATAGTGCACAAAGTATAGCTAACATGTAATTTTCAGTTACAATACTTACTGTAAGAAGAACAAACCATCTGTTGTGTGAAACCTGAATTTTGTGCTTCTTTTTTTTTCTTAAGCCGTTATGATGTGTGTGTGTGTGTGTGTGTGTGTGTGTGTGTGTGTGTGTGTGTGTGTGTGTATGTTTTCTGTTGGCTTTGTAAAACAAGAGTAATGCTCGGGAAGCTGAAAAATATATTGATTGGCCCTGATCCTGTGATAGGTAACTCAAATTATGCTGATATTTGTAGCTGCAAATTCAGACCAAGTTATAGTTTAGAAGATGCTAACCACTTCATCATGGAAGCCCATGAATGTAAATCATGTTTATTTTTGCCTCAACTCAGGTATTTGGAAGATGGTATTTTGTTAACATTTGTAATATATTTTCAAACAAAATTATATAGAAATGTTATTTTTGATAAACAAAAGTATCAGGCATTTTATGGTGCCAGTCTTTCATTATGAATAAGAGTACAGAAATATATTCTATAGTAGAGCATATGAACTGGATTTGATGTTAATAGAAAGTCATATGCAAAATATATTTACCTACCATCCTGCTTCAGGAGCCCCTTTCCTCTTCTGTGGGAACCCTGCAGTGCTCAGGAAGCTGTCCATGTCCACTGTGCAAGACCACAGGTCATGAAGTTTAGTGATGTGTGTCTGTCTACAGGGTGTGATTGCAAGGGATCTGAGCACTCTGTCTTCATAGTGATAGTTGCATCTTGGGCATGAAGGGTTTTTAGATGTGTTGAATATGGTGTTTGTGTTGTTGAAGGAGTGGGTGATGTCCAGAACATAGAAAGTTTGACTCATACATATCTGGGATGTGTGGTTTCAGTTGGATGAATGACTGGTGGGGTGGTGTTCAAGACAGGAGAGCAGCTGTGTAGTTCTCGTGTCACTGTGATGTGTTTATGTTTTTTCAGTGTTGTGTTTTTTAGGGTGAGGGAGATCTTTGAGTATATGTTGCTGAAGTATGAAGCAGGGTATTGATAGTTAGTCATGGAGTAGTTTGGATGGGAAGAGTGTAATGCTATTGCAGAGAACTGAGTGCTGAGCATTTTGAAATGTGAAATGGGAATTTATTGGGAGGAGTTTTGTTTTGTGGTGTAGGTGTTGAGTATTTATAGTAGTTAGGTAGCCATTGATTGTTTTGAGTCCTCTGTTTGTGAGGTTTCCAGATCTCTTATGTTTGTTTTTGAAAAGGTTGATCAAGTAGATGAGGCATACTGTAGGTTGGAGTGGATGAATTGTTTTTAGAGGATAATAAAAGATTTTTTATCTTGTCCAGATCTGGTACCAGTCAGTGTTCTGAGAGCTTTTAGGTTATTTGTAACTTTTGTGTTGATATGTTATTTTATTCAGAGTGCATGTGCGTGTGTTGTATATGATACTTAGAAATGTTAGTGTTTTGTTGAAAAATGAACTGAAATTAGCTACAGTAGTTACTTGGCATTTTTGTGCTGTGGCTAGTGACTTTGTTTAACTCATATTTTTCTTCTGTATCAGAGATTAGCAAATGTGATACACACACAGTTAGTACTATTGGACACTTTTTGGGTATTGAGCAATCCTTTTTGAAGTTTCCTAAGAAAATATCATTGTGAGAAAAAATCAAGCTGGAATAAGTGCTGTAATTGTGATGATAATGGTGGGGAAGTAATACCCTTAAGTCAGTTTTGAAACTATGGCATTGAATACATCATTATTGCGACTAGTCTTGAATACGCCATTATCAGAACTACATTATTGAATAATTCATTATCACAACTACAGCATTGAATATGTAATTATCACAGCTATGGCACTGACTTTAACGTAAGAGATTTCCTGATGATGATATTCTTGTAACATAACTGAAATTGTTCTGTTCCAATTTATGTAAGGTGTCAATAGGTAGGCTGAACCAGGGCATATGAAGTGGTGAAGGGAAACCATAGACTATGAAATAGATGCATTGATCCTGGCTGAGGATGGTGTTTTATGGATTTGGTGCAATATGCTTGGCAACTAAAGTGTAGGTGTTAGTAAATGAGGATGCTGTTTTGTTTGTTCCTTATGCTGCCTAATTAAGATAGGAAATGGGGAACATTATCAAAAATGATAGTACTCAACATGTAAATTTGATTAAGTAATAAAATGGTAAGAGAGAGGTGTGGTAATAAAATGAAAGTTGTAGAGAGAGCTGAAGATGGTGACCTGAAATGATTTGGACATTTTTTGAAAATGAGTGAGGAGTGGTTGACAAAGAGGATATATGTGTCAGAGGCAGGGGGACAAGAAGAGGGAGACGAAATTAGAGGTGGAAGGATGGGGTGAACACTGATTAGAATCAGTTGGAATGATGTGGTATACAAGGGTTGATGAACTGTCAATGGACTGAACCAGGACATGTGAAGCAGCTGGGGAAAACCCTAGAATGCACCCTTTCTTTGTGTTCCTGGCACTATCTTGTAATCAGGTATGGAAAAAAATGTAATTATGATATCTTTTTGGTCCTTGACACAAAAGAAAAATTTAAGTCAAACCATGTCACTAGCCACAGCAGAAAATCACTAAGTGTTCAGCAAATATAGATCCAGTCAAAAGCCCCATTCTCACAATTTTACTTTCTGGATTATTTCTTTGCATCATTGCAACCCCTATGAAGAGATTAAAGGTAATGTTGACATTGAAGACAAACCTGAAATCACCAAATGGCTGACTAACAAGTTTGCTATCCCTCAGAATGTAGCATGCGTAGTCTACAACTAAGAATGCAAAGAAAAAATATTGTGGGTCAGTCACTCTCACTGAATGCAAGGAATTCAACAAAAGTTGGGAAATGAAAAGATACTGGCTACCGTGGTAGAAGATAATATTCAGAAACAAATGCTTTGAAGCTCAAGTATGAACCATGTAAGGGATTGAAATGAAAATTATTTCCAGAAAATTAGTTTATATGCTTTTTGTTTGTGGCTAGAGTGAAAACAGGGAGTGGTCAATATTGGGAATGTACCTTTACGTTTCTCAGATAGTATTAGGTACACTGCAGAGAGATGTACGTTCATTTTTCTTGGAATGTATTATTTTTGGATAGTGGGGGAGGCTTGTACCTTCTTTCATTTAGAATAATACTAAAGGAACTTCTTTACCTACAGTATTTTCAGAAAACCAAATTCCAGCAGTAAAACATAACAGGGCAGTGTGTGTATAATGTATGCAGTTGTTCTAATTTCCTTGATATTGATACAGTCTGATTTGTGCAAAGGTATTTGGAGACTGATAGAGGCACCATGTATTATCATAACACTTGCACATGAGCAAAATTTATTGTTTGTACGATAATCATAGTTGACATGCTGAGTACTATGTGAAAACTGAAATTTTTCTGCTGAAGTGTATAAGGTTCTTTGTTGTTTGTTGTTAATGAGTAGTTTTATTAAAGCAGTGAGTTTGGTTGCTCTTCTTCAGCTTTCAGTTTGACCAGTCATGTGGTAGTCATGTATGCGACTGATCCATGCATTGCTCTCAGAAACTTTTTATGCATGGTTTTTATTCACAATAACCATTGTATACATATTCATACTACTGACATTTGATGACATCACACTTGGTAAATTCAAGTTTTTGCAGACCTCGTATCATGAAGTATTCTACTTCTGAGTTGTTCTCACTTAAAAACAAGAAGAGGAGATTGTATTGGTCTCACCAAAAAACAAAGAGTATTGTAGAGTTGAAAAGCTCACTCAGGTGTAGAGCTTCCTTTTTTGTGTAAATGTATAACTTGAAGGTGAAAGGCATTTTTTGAAAGTAATGTATAAGACATCAAGGAGTATTGTTCAATATTGGTACATGGATCACTTTTCATGTTCATCATCTAATTGAAAAATGATGAATATGAATCCAGGTAAATGGTTTTAGAACTTTCATTATGGTACTTTTGATTTGTGGTTTCATGGAGATAACAACAAAAGAATGTAGGTGGAGCACTGTAACAGCATGCTGTACTGTACACCAGGTTGAGGGTCATCTACGAGGATTATCCAAAAAGTGAATGTACTACATATCCTAGAGATTAACTAAAGGGTGGCTGTTGATATGAGACATTAAGTTTGTGGTGTGCTAGGAGAACAGATGTCAGTCCTAATGGTGTTTGTTTATACAACTGACCAAGAGTGGTTTGGAGAAATTTTGCACCTATCTTTTTCTCTCTTTTCCTGTGGCAAAGTCTGGTTATGGGTACTTGGTGCTACTTTTGAAGATGGTCTGCAGTTTTGGAAAATTCCCCTCATGGTGTGCAAGAACCTCTTGATTTATGTGTATTTGATTTATGTGACTTATAGGATAATGAGCGTAGTCCATTTACTCCTTTTTTTGATTTATGCGAGCTGAAGTTTGGAATAACGTAATCATCACTGGGTTGACAGTGTGTTGGTGTGGCATTGCCATTGCTGTGCAAGAAGTTCATGTAAGCATGACACAGATTGGGTCTGTAGTCATGGCGTGCTGCAGTATTTTGTTTTGCAGTATACTGTATATTGCATTTGATTCGCCCCTTGCATCATGTCATGAAAACATCTTTTAAGGTTTTCTGGTACCAGTGGTGCTAAAAAGCACAAGGCTGTCACCATTGAGGTTAAGATGGATTGCTCAAACATTATGAAAAAGGTGAGTCAACAGCGGATATCATGTGTGACCTTGGACTTCATGAATTTACTTTATTGATTATTTGTGGTAGTGTAGAGATCAAGTAGAGTGCCAAGAGTGGAACATTGATCAATTCATCTAAGACTTTGTATCCCGAAGGTTCAACTCTGGAGAGAATAGAATGAATGTTTAGCACATGGATCGAACACCAAGTGCGAATGTGATCTCTCACTAGTAAGAAGTTAGCTGAAGCACTGCACCACACTGACCTTGCACTTGCCATATTTGATGAGGATGACCCAGACACAGAATGGTGTTCAAAGGTGGCCTGAAATGTCCTAGCTGATTTCAGGGGTTACAAATAAATCAATGTGAGAAGATAGTGAAGGGTAAACAGAACACTAGATTTCTTTTTGAAGAAACTAGGCACTCGTAAGGAGGACCAGCCCCCAGCATATAGTGTCGCTGTAGCTGAACTCGCTTTACCATCACCACCACCCTCCACAACCACATTATCTGACCCAGATGACCCCTTTCCCCAGTAACTCCTTCACTCACCTCCTCTCTCCATCAGCACCAGCAAACAATTCAGGAGCAGTAGTAAACATAAGTGTTGGAGTTGAGTTTGTTATTTTCTGTTTATATTGATATAATTCATTGTAAAGTATGTGTATTATAGTAGTTTATATTTTCTGGTACATGCATACTATAATTTTCCACCGATATGATATTGGGTACTATCCTACTAAAAATGAAACCCTTAATCTTAATTACTTACATTATTTGATTTATGCAACCATTTTCATGAATGTAACTATTGCATATGCTGAGAGGTCCCTGTGAGGCTTAAGGAAACAATCAAGTTGTTTTGTTGGAATATGCAAATGTAACTGGATGAGTTGCTTATGTTTGACTGAGCATTTATAGAAATGAAATCTTTGTATGTCATGTACAAATAGGGAATGTTTCAAACTTATTGACTTGGGTAGCTTTTCTGTTGATTTTATTATCAGTTGTATATGTATGTATTGAATCATAATTTTTTTTAATCATTTAAAGTAAATTGGACAACAGATATTTTTTGTAAATAATTGCTATCTTCCTATGCTTACCTCTTGTTGTTGAAGATTTTCCAAGCCTTATCATGCCACAGGCCCATGCTTTTAGATGGCCTGTCCCACCTTATCCCCTTAGCTTAGTGGTATATATATATATATATATATATATATATATATATATATATATATATATATATATATAAAAATGAATAACAAATATATATATATATATATATATTTATATATATATATATATATATATATATATATATATATATATATATATATATATATATATATATATATATATATTTTTTTTTGCTTTGTCGCTGTCTCCCGCATTTGCAAGGTAGCGCAAGGAAACAGACGAAAGAAATGGCCCAACCCACCCCCATACACATGTATATACATACGTCCACACACGCAAATATACATACCTACACAGCTTTCCATGGTTCACCCCAGACGCTTCACATGCCCTGATTCATTCCACTGACAGCATGTCAACCCCGGTATACCATATCGATCCAATTCACTCTATTCCTTGCCCTCCTTTCACCCTCCTGCATGTTCAGGCCCCGATCACACAAAATCTTTTTCACTCCATCTTTCCACCTCCAATTTGGTCTCCCACTTCTCCTCGTTCCCTCCACCTCCGACACATATATCCTCTTGGTCAATCTTTCCTCACTCATTCTCTCCATGTGCCCAAACCATTTCAAAACACCCTCTTCTGCTCTCTCAACCACGCTCTTTTTATTTCCACGCATCTCTCTTACTCTTACGTTACTTACTCGATCAAACCACCTCACACCACACATTGTCCTCAAACATCTCATTTCCAGCACATCCATCCTCCTGCGCACAACTCTATCCATAGCCCACGCCTCGCAACCATACAACTTTGTTGGAACCACTTTTCCTTCAAACATACCCATTTTTGCTTTCCGAGATAATGTTCTCGACTTCCACACATTCTTCAAGGCTCCCCGGATTTTCGCTCCCTCCCCCACCCTATGATCTACTTCCACTTCCATGGTTCCATCCGCTGCCAGATCCACTCCCAGATATCTAAAACACTTAACTTCCTCCAGTTTTTCTCCATTCAAACTTACCTCCCAATTGACTTGACCCTCAACCCTACTGTACCTAATTACCTTGCTCTTATTCACATTTACTCTTAACTTTCTTCTTTCACACACTTTACCAAACTCAGTCACCAGCTTCTGCAGTTTCTCACATGAATCAGCCACCAGCGCTGTATCATCAGCGAACAACAACTGACTCACTTCCCAAGCTCTCTCATCCCCAACAGACTTCATACTTGCCCCTCTTTCCAAAACTCTTGCATTTATCTCCCTAACAAGGAAACAGACGAAAGAAATGGCCCAACCCACCCCCATACACATGTATATACATACACGTCCACACACGCAAATATACATACCCATACATCTCAGTGTACACATATATATACACACACAGACACATACATATATACACATGCACACAATTCACACAGTCTGCCTTTATTCATTCCCATTGCCACCTCACCACACATGGAATAACATCCCCCTCCCCCCTCATGTGTGCAAGGTAGTGCTAGGAAAAGACAACAAAGGCCCCATTCGTTCACACTCAGTCTCTAGCTGTCATGCAATAATGCCCAAAACCACAGCTCCCTCTCCACATCCAGGCCCCACAGAACTTTCCATGGTTTACCCCAGACGCTTCACATGCCCTGATTCAATCCATTGACAGCACGTCGACCCCAGTATACCACATCGTTCCAATTCACTCAATTCCTTGCACGCCTTTCACCCTCCTGCATGTTCAGGCCCTGATCACTCAAAATCTTTTTCACTCCATCTTTCCACCTCCAATTTGGTCTCCCACTTCTCCTCGTTCCCTCCATCTCCGACACATATATCCTCTTGGTCAATCTTTCCTCACTCATTCTCTGCATGTGCCCAAACATTTTCAAAACACCCTCTTCTGCTCTCTCAACCACGCTCTTTTTATTTCCACACATCTCTCTTACCCTTACATTACTTACTCGATCAAACCGCCTCACACCACATATTGTCCTCAAACATCTCATTTCCAGCACATCCACCCTCCTGTGCACAACTCTATCCATAGCCCACGCCTCACAACCATACAATATATACAACATACAACCATACAACAGTCCTCTGTTCTTAACGCTACCTCGCTAATGCGGGAAATGGCGAACAGTTTGAAAGAAAAAGAAAGAAAATATATATATATATATATATATATATATATATATATATATATATATATATATATATATATATATATATATATATATATATTTCCCTGGGGATAGGGGATTAAGAATACTTCCCACGTATTCCCTGCGTGTCGTAGAAGGCGACTAAAAGGGGAGGGAGCGGGGGGCTGTAAATCCTCCCCTCTCGTTTTTTTTTTAATTTTCCAAAAGAAGGAACAGAGGGGGCCAGGTGAGGATATTCCAAAAAAGGCCCAGTCCTCTGTTCCTAACGCTACCTCGC
Organism: Panulirus ornatus; assembly: GCF_036320965.1. Taxonomy (NCBI): domain Eukaryota; kingdom Metazoa; phylum Arthropoda; class Malacostraca; order Decapoda; family Palinuridae; genus Panulirus; species Panulirus ornatus. The sequence goes on along the minus strand of NC_092254.1, from coordinate 2,288,165 downwards.
TAACGCGGGAAATGGCGAATAGTTTGAAAGAAAAGAAAAGATATATATATATATATATATATATATATATATATATATATATATATATATATATATATATATATATATTATCCCTGGGGATAGGGGATTAAGAATACATCCCACGTATTCCCTGCGTGTCGTAGAAGGCGACTAAAAGGGGAGGGAGCGGGGGGCTGGAAATCCTCCCCTCTCTCTTTTTTTTTTTTTAATTTTCCAAAAGAAGGAACAGAGGGGGCCAGGTGAGGATATTCCAAAAAAAGGCCCAGTCCTCTGTTCTTAACGCTACCTCGCTATCGCGGGAAATGGCGAATAGTATGAAAAATAAAAATATATATATATATATATATATATATATATATATATATATATATATATATATGAATAACTGAAGCCAAATTATAACTGGAACTCAGTAGCTGTAGCATGTATACTTACTTGAATGATAAACTAAAACCTTTAACCATATGACATTGTTATGGTAATTGTTGATAGTTGGGAAGTATTAAGATTTTGACATTTAAATGATTTATCCTTTCCTCTGACAAAAAGCTTTTGTCTTGGGATATCTTTGTTTTGATTTTTTGCTTTAGCAAGTAAAGTTTTTATTCTTAAGTAGAATATTATGTTTGATGGTGAACATGATATCTATGAAAATGATAGTGATTAAGAGCAATAAAGTGAAAGATATAAGTGAATTAGGATTAGGAATTGATTTGAAGACTTCAAAATCTGTATTGTAACTGGAAAAGAAGCTTGGATGCAAAGGAGCTAATTAGAGGGGTAGTAGGTTAGAGGGTAGTAGGCTGAGCATTATGCTTATCTTGAAGTCTAACTAATTTTTCCCTAACTCTGACATGACATAAAAAATAAGATTGAATTTATGATTCGTAGTTTTGCTGCATTAGACATAAGAATGGTATAGTTTAAATAACTGGAATTTGTGCAGTAAATATTTTGGCATCAGGTCAAAAAATAGCGGTTGGAGTGTAGGAAGAGAAACAAACCAATGTAGTAAAGTTGCAATAGTCAGCCATGGAGTCAAAATATTTAGTTCTGTCAGTTTTATCACATTCAACTTCCTCATTGTACAAATATTTGCTTATCATATATTCATCTGTATATTGGTTTATCAGAGAATGAACTTATGTAAACAGATGTTGCAGAAGTGATATTACTGTATTTGTATTAGTTTGACTGTTATTCAAAGATTACTTAAAATGAAAATTTTTACAGAAATTGTTTTAATTTTCCCTTACACTGGTGTGTTATTATCCTGTTAGCATGATATGTTGATTTATGCACTGTATCATTACTGTATTGATTAATTTGAATTTGGCATCAAAAACACTTTAAAGGGTATTCTTCCATACTATCACTGCAGTCAATCTTTATTTGTACAGAGAGGAGACTATTGGGTTTAGTCCAATTCTAGAAACAGTTGGAATTGATAACTCAAATTTTGTGGGATCAAACAGTTCGTTGCATTTTACACAACACACACAGACATGTATGTAAAACAGCCTATTACACCGTAATCATCTGTGGACTGCCCTGGGCTGGTTACAGCACTTCAGGAACACACACCTAACCAGTGCCAGCATTGGCACCTTGAGAATGGGCTGTCATTTGACAAGAGCTTGTGCCAAGCTTATTTTTGGTGAATCTTAACTTACTCCCATACACACAAACACACACACATACACACACACTCAGACCCTTGTTCTCACTAGAGGATCACTTTCTTAGCACAATCATAAATGCATTATTTATTTTCAAGTTCCATATTTCCCTTCAAGTTTTTCCATTTCTCTTGTTATCCTTCTATTTATATTTGTTGGTGCAACCACTCATGATTCTTTTCACGCATTCTTAATTCTTTTTGCAGGCAAGTACTTCCTTCACATGTGAGACAGCCACTTAGTATCTTCAGCGGATGTTTTAAGTATTGCAGTTGTTTGTTTGATGCTGGAAGCTGTGGAGTTGGCCAGCAGCTGAAATGTGTGTCAATTCCCTTTGAGTGACCCTTTTCTGAAAAGGTATGTATGATAGTTTTATTGACAGACAGTTAGATAGGTAAGCCACACCTCTCTTTATTTGAAGGTTTTCCAATACCTTTATGACCAACTTGGAAACCATACGACACACAGTTTTGTTTTTATTTACATGTCCACATCACAGATATCTTTTTTGTTTGTATTGAAGACTTGCTCTGAACAAGTCTTAACTGAGGACTTGCTTAACTGGAAAAAAAAGAGGCTAGATGGATAAAGCCGTAAGGAGAGAAGAATTAAAGACTTTCTAAGGGAGGTTGCCTTTTTATGAGAGCAGATCATAATTATTGGGAATAACTTGGAATAAGTTTCAAAGCTTTATGGTGTAGGAAAAAACAGACATGATAAGAGCCCACCTTGGGTGCATAGTAGTCATGTGTAGCTTCCTGAGAATTGTGTAGTCTTAGTGAAAGTGTAAAGGGCTACTTTTCAGGAGCAGAAATCAAGGTAGTAATTACAAAAGATGGAGAAAGGAAAATCTTGTGTAGGGGAAGTGGGTGAAATTTTGAAGGATGAGAGACTTACGTTTCAGATTGCTGTAGACTGAACATGTTATGATCAAACATGGAATGATCAAAGTGTTCAGAGTAAGATATGACTTTAGGAGAAAGGATATTGTTAAGGAAGAATTCAAAGTAGAGGAAGTATTATTTTGATATAGAAATTTAGAGAGATTAGATGTGGAGAGAATAATTTAATGCTGTTTGAGATGGTATGAAAATCCATGTTTTCACCAGAATGATACAGATGTCAATGTATGGAGTGCCACACATGGATGATTTCATTGATGTCATATTGGTCCATGCCTAGTCATGGAAAAAGCATATTGAAGAGTCTAGAGAATTTTTTGAAAATACTGCTGCATTAGCTGACTTGTTTTTCTTTGACCCATGAAAGAACGTATTGCAGTGTGAAGTTCTTAATGAGTATGTGATGGGAATAGCAAATCAATAGATAAACTTTTGTAAAATGAGGGATGCAACAAGGCCCAAGATGAAAGCTCCTTTGAGGTTGTTTTTGGCTTTAAGCGAATATTAGAAATGTGATACTGATGATGCTCAACAGCCAGAATATCTTAGGAAAAACTCATTTTACCTTTAAATTAGTGTTGAAGGATGGATGCATCACACTAGGTATAATTGAGAATTAGGTACAAGATGGAGAAAAGCACGTTTTGGCTTATTCAGCAGAGGGAATTGTCTACCGTAGGGTTTGGCTTATTCAGTAGAAAGGGAATTGTCTACAGTAGGTTATATACTTTTTAATGATACAGGTGCTGATTTTTCAAAGAATTTTACTTCGTTAGTACAGTAGAGTACCCATGCATGTCCATGTTGATTTTAAAGGTGATGTTGTGCTTAGGCAGTATCATCAAACTGGGTAGCTGGGAAGTGAGTTTGCCCAAGGGAACCTACCCTTGCTAGCCTATAGGGTTAGGGCTGAGTATTCCAAGTACTCTGCTATCAAAGAGTTGTCTTGTGTTTGACAGTAGGCTTGTAATCACCAAAAACTGAATGATTTAGATTTGTAAGGCTAAGATGAATGGAGGAGTGATTTATAAATCTGTGCAGATGCAAGTTGGTAGTTTACCGCTATTTTGTCATGTTTCACCCAAGTCATTCAAACTAGACTCTTCAGTACCCCTGGGCTTGCTTCTATCTTTCTTCATAGCCTGCAGGCAGTATTCAAATTATTGAACATGGATGTTGGATATACATATTATTTTATTAAGCTTTGGTGTGAGAACATCTTCAAAAAACCTTTTAGGCAAATCTGAGATTCCTTCATATCTTATAGGATATTAGGTTAATGTCGAAGGTATTGAAGACATCCTTTATATGATTTAGTACTTGGAAACAAAATCTCTCCCTACCACTAGCTGTCCAAGGATACAGAAACAAGCAATCATGGTTTACACATTTATTGTATACCATGTGAGAATATTAATACTGGCAGTACTTTCCTACATCCAGGGGAGATAAAAGCAGGAGATATTGGCGGGCGGGTCAGGCCCTGGGAATATCTCCAAGTAACTACATCACAGAGATGGACTGCTTTATGCTGGGGCAAGGTGACCTAGGGGGACCACACATGATACAGGTGGAGAGGTTGTGAGTTGCAGGAGGTTGTGGGTGTAGGGGAGATGGAGGCTATAGAATGGAAAATGGGAAGAAGTGTAGGGGAAAAGAGGTTTTGGGATGGGGAGAAAGGGAGGAGGCTTTTGGTCAAGGTGAAAGTTGGCTATGTGGTAAGAAGTAGAAGGTTGTAGGATAGGAAAGGAAGAGCTTTGCCTTTAGGAAAAGGGTGGTATTGAAGTGGGGGAAAAGAGGGGATCATAAGAGGTTAGGCGGAAATGTTAAATGGGATGGCTTAGTGGTAGAGGAGGAGGTTATGGGGAAAAGGGGAGGAGGTGGAGTAGGATGGGGTGAGGATGAGGCTGTATTGAAGTGGAGTAGATTGTTAGGTGGGGAAGGTAAGGATATAACAATGTGGAGAGGTTGTGGGAGAGTGGTCCTGGGAATGAGGTTGGAAAGAGATTGTCCTGTAGATATGCAAATATGTCTTTAGAATGGTAAGGAGGAAGAAGTTATGGAGTTGGCATTGAGATCAACAAGAGCATTGGAGAAGCAGTGTGAAGGAAAGGAGATCTGGGGTGATGGCAGTTTCTAGGATAGATGAATAGAGTGGTTCACGGGATGGGACATGAGCAGTTAATTTGGGCTGGAGGTTGTGGAGTTTGGAGCGAGGATAGGAAGTTTGAAGTGGGGAGGATGAGGATTAACTTAAGTATCTTTAAGATAATTTAATTTATCAACAGCTAAGGTAATTAACACTGCACTGGATGGAAGTTCATTGTTAGATTATGAATGTAATCAAGGGTTTGGCACTGTAAATGTTGCTCATATAGAATTTATTTATAATTACCCCGGGACCTCTTTCTAAAGGCTCCTACAGCCTAAGTCTATGCTACTTTTAGTAGCAGGAAAATGCAGACTCATTTACAGTATGTCTGAGACTGTATTCCCAGTGATACAGTATCACCAAACATGACTTTTCACATGCAGTGTAACCTCTCGCAGGCAGAGCCTGGTAGCACCTTTATATAGTATTAGAGATGTAATCTGAAACAGTGCAGAATGAAAAACTCAAATAACAAGGGACTGACAGAAAAAAGGATTACATATATGCATCAGAGATGATAATTTCATTGTTATCCAGAAAGCAGTGCAGTAGTTAGAGAATTAATATGATGACTTCTGGTAATGTGAAACAGTGGGTGTGTATTAAGATAAAAATATCTTTAACAAGGTATTACCGGTACCCATCTTCAACAAATGAGCACCTATTGTCAATAACAGGTACTAGATACACAATTAATAAGGTGAAGGAATATTTTCAGACTGTAACAAGATCACCAATGAGATGAATTATCTTCACATATGGACACCATTTTTTCCTCAAGGCTACGTCACCCCAGCATAGGTTGTCATAATATTTACACATACACATATTAAAAACTATGTACATTATATTAAGTTAAAGGCCTATAAATGATGGACAACATGGAGACTGCAGCAAACTGTTCCAAAAGAAGGAAAAATGAACAGTCAAAATCATGAAGGTTGGCTTCCACGGAGGCAGACAATTTTTAGTTCAATTTGCTTTTCTGGGCTTGTTTTTGATAACTATAACAACCAGGTATAAACTGAAACATGTATTCTGTTTCTTTATACTAGAAAGATATATTAGTTTACATTGCAACTCATGGACCAGCCACCTCACAATGTTTGGTAGGTTTGTACAAGAATACTAAGGAATTTCTGTTAACAGGAAATCTGAGATAGAAACATTCCACAGTATTAACAAAATGTTAACGGAATGTACTGGAACACTTCTAGATAAACATAGAGTCCACATATACAATAATTATATATATATATATATATATATATATATATATATAGTTGTTATTGATTGCTGTTTCCTACATCAGTGAGATAGTGCCAGGAAGCAGATGAAGAATGGCCCATCCACTCATATATATATATATTTTTTTTTTTTCATACTATTCGCTATTTCCCACATTAGCGAGGTAGCATTAAGAACAGAGGACTGAGCCTTTGAGGGAAATTTTCACTTGGCCCCCTTCTCTGCTCCTTCTTTTGGAAAATTAAAAACGAGAGGGGAGGATTTCCAGCCCCCCGCTCCCTCCCTTTTTAGTCGCCTTCTATGACACAAAGGGAATACATGGGAAGTATTTTTTCTCCCCAGGGATGATATATATACATATATGTTTGTCTGTCTTGGACAATTACGTTTACCAAATGGCGTCCTAGCTACGTCTCTTCGTTGTATATCAACTGACTGTTATATTTCTCTCTCGTATCTCCCCTGATGATGTGATTACTACACGAAAGTGCACTTGGGAACTTATCGTGTTTCATTTTCCCCGTCGACTCATAGGAATATATATATATATCCCTTGGGATAGGGGAGAAAGAATACTTCCCACGTATTTCTTGTGTGTCATAGAAGGCGACTGAAAGGGGAGGGAGCAGGGAGCTGGAAATACTCCCCTCTCGTTTTTAATTTACCAAAAGACAGAATAGAGAAGGAGGCCAAGTGAGGATTTCCCTCATAGGCTCAGTCCTATTTTCTTAATGCTACCTAACTAATGCGGGAGATGGCGAATAGTTTGAAAAAAATATATATATACGAGTCAGTTCTTGTGCGCTGATGATACAGCGCTGGTGGCTGATTCGGGTGAGAAACTGCAGAAGTTGGTGACTGAGTTTGGTAAAGTGTGTGGAAGAAGAAAGCTGAGAGTAAGTGTGAATAAGAGCAAGGTTATTAAGTTCAGTAGGGTTGAGGGACAAGTTAATTGAGAGGTAAATTGAATGGAGAAAAACTGGAGGAAGTGAAGTGTTTCAGATATCTGGGAGTGGATTTAGCAACGGATGGAAGCATGGAATCAGAAGTAAGCCATAAGGTGGGGGAGGGGGTGAAGGTTCTGGGAGCGTTGAAGAATGTGTGGAAGGTGAGAACGTTATCTTAGAGAGCAAAAATGGATATGTTTGAAGGAATTGATCCTCCAACAATGTTATATGTTTGTGAGGCATAGGTGGTAGACAGGGTTGTGCGTAGTAGAGTGGATGTGTTGAAAATGAAATGTTTGGAGACTATGTGGTTTGATTGAATAAGTAACGAAAGGGTAAGAGAGATGTGTGAAATAAAAAGTATGTGGTTGAGATAGCAGAAGAGGGTGTGTTGAAATGGTTTGGTCACATGGAGAGAATGAGTGAGGTAAGATTGACAAAGAGGATATATGTGTCAGAGGTGGAAGGAACAAGGAGAAGCAGACCAAATTGGAGGTTGAAGGATGGAGTAAAAAAAATTTTGAGCAATCGGGGCTGAGGGTGAAAGGCATACAAGGAATAGAGTGAATTGGAACTATGTGGTATACCGGGGTTGATGTACTGTCATTGGATTGAATCAGGGCATGTGAAGCATCTTGGGTAAACCATGGAAAGTTTTGTGGGACCTGGATGTGGAAAGGGAGCTGTGGTTTTGGTGCATTACACATGACAGCTAGAGACGAGTGTGAACAAATGTGGCCTTTTTGTCTTTTCCTAGCACTACCTCGCAGGGAGGAATGCTATTTTGTGTGGCGGGGTGGTGATGGGAATGGATGAAGGCAGCAAGCATGAATATGTACACGCGTAAATATGTATATGTCTGTGTATGTATATGTATGTATACGTTGAAATGTATAGGTATCTATTTGTGCGTGAGTGGACGTTTATGTACATACATGTGTATGTGGGTGGGTTGGGCCATTTTTTGTCTGTTTCCTTGCGCTACCTCGCTAACGCGGGAGACAGCAGTTTCATGTGTGGCGGGGTGGTGACGGGAATGAATAAGGGCAGACGGTATGAATTATGTACATGTGTATATATGTATATGTCTCTGTGCATATATATGTGTATGTTGAGATGTATAGGTATGTAGATGCGCGTATGTGGACGTGTATGTATATACATGTGTATGTGGGTGGGTTGGGCCATTCTTTCGTCTGTTTCCTTGTGCTACCTCACTAACATGGGAGATAGCGACAAAGTATAATAAAATAAATATATATAGTCAGTAATGAAAACAATTGTGGTAAATGCTTCACATCATAGGATCTTTCATCAAGGTTCCAACTGTATTTGGATTCTCTTTCGAACCCATCATAGAGGAGTTCACATTTACAATTTTTAGAGAATATTATGAAAACTCTGTATATATATATATTCAACTTGTCCAAAGATGTTGAAGGATAAATAACTTATTCATAATACATATACAAAACGAATGCTACATATACAGTATATGTCCAAGTAAAGAGTATGCCATGGCTTCAATCTCACAAAATACAGCAAGATTTCAAAGGCATATCACACTCATTCTGAGAAATGAAATGGGCCTTTATAATTCAGGTGCCCAAACTGTACATAAAAGTGGCTTAAATAACTAGCAGGACCATAGGGAGAGGTTTTGAGGCAGGAAATCTATTAGACATTATGAGACCTGGTACTTCTGGAAAAGGTTTGGGGCCTCATTTACATAGGACAGGTGTACAAGAGGCTTGGGCTTAGGATCTGCATTATGGATTTTGGTGCCTGTATTCAGCAAATAAGAAACAACCCTCACTGTATGGTCTCCAAAATGTAGACATGGTTTTCAATCTCGGGCACAGTTTTAGAGACCAAAGAGACCAGTTTGAAATGTGGGGCGTGGATGACTTTTGAAGGTCCTTTTATCCTGTATGACAAGATTACTCAAACATGATAAAGTTATTCAGAATTATCCTAGCTGAACAGGGACCGCAGAAAAGGTGGGATTGGGAATGGGAAGCGGAGAGGGTTTTGGGGTGGAGGTGGTGGAGGTCGGAATATGGGGCCTGTGGGTGGAGGTGGTCTGGGACGCAGAGGCAGCTGCTGTTGGGGCTGAGGTTGTGGTGGAGGTGGTGGAGGTGGAGTCAGACCCTCACTGAAGACGCTAGCAGGTGGTGGGCGTGGTGCTGGTGGCTGCACAGGTGGTTGCTGTGAGGGACGGTTTGGATCAAGGATACTTCCACACTGGGCCCTGCATACATTATCCCGCAGGATGGTTTCAAGGCCAAAGCGGGAGCGCAGTTCAAAGCAGTTGACTTTCAGTGTCTGGCACTGTGCTCCTGAAGGTGTACAGGTGCAAAGTGTGCAGGGTGTGGGTGTCCGAGTCTCCCCAACACCAACAGCCTGGTTATCGATGACACAGGTGTTCGAGTCCCGCCACAGTTGAAGGTTCACATTTGGTACAGCACCACAAGGCACACGGGGATTCCTGTGTAGGGTCAAGATGGGTTGACAGAAGGTGAACTTTACCAATCAGGGCTTGAATAATGCTATTCAGGAAATAATTAATGCCATCACTAACCTGGGTATACAGATTCTCTCAGGAACACAAACACTTGTCACTCAGGGTAAAAGCACTTTCAGTCTGGGCATGAACACAATTTAGGCCACTGAGGAACAAGCATTGTTAGCTAGGGCACAGACACTGTCATTCAGGGCACAGTTACCATCAGTCAGCTCAAGCATGGTCAACTTTTGTACAGGCATTATCACTTGGTGTACAAAAGCACTATCAGCTATAGTACAAGAACTCAGTCAAAACACCAACTATATCTGGTAGGCACAAATGTTTGTTTCTTTCCTAACAGCACTGAAAAGGAAGCATCTCTTCTTTAATCCTTTCTCCCCCTAAAATGTGTAAGCCATGTCAAACACCTCTCTTAACTCCTTTGCCCCAGTAACTCTTCCAGGAGAGGCAAGTTCTTAAATATGTTTCCCTAAACTCCTCTATCTCTCTCCAAGCAACATTTACAAAAGTTGTAAGGTATGTCAAACACCTTCCCAACCCCTTCCATCTCCTGGGAACATGTACAGAGGTTGTGAGGCATGTCAGACACATGCATCTCAAACCCTTTCCTTCCCCAGAAATACTTATGGGAGTTGTAGGCATGTTCTACTTCCCACCCGCCCTTTCTCCTTCACTAAAACTTACAAGAAGTCATGAGGCATGTCAAAGACACCCCTCTGGATCTGCTCAACGACGTCACAGTTCTCACAGATGAGGGAGGCCATGGTCACTCTGCGGATGTCTGCCAGCTGCTCCTCAGAAAACTTCAGGTGGGGATTTGATGTCTCATACCTGTGGCAGTGACACAAGTTAGCTATAGAAGGACAAAGGAAGGGAGATATGGAGACTCATTCAAAACATGAAAAGAAAGCAAGCTAGTGCATACATCTTATTTTTCTGGGTTTTATTAAAACATATTACTGGAAGGGGCACAGGATTAAGAGGTCTATATCATGGAGTGTGGGAATTTGAGCCATCAGTGGTAGAGTTATCAGAAAAATAGAGAACCAAATGGGTAACTTTACAACTACAACATAGCTTGCACAATAAAGCAAAGGCAGAGCAACACAAGGTGTTAGAAATACTGTGGACATTGACCAGGAAGGTCAATAATAAGAAGGAAAAGAAAGATTATAATCTCTTTAGATAAAGTGATTTTTGCAGAGATGAAAGCTGTATGGAACCTGTTTTTTCATGTCCAATATGCCATGCCCTGCTTGTACAGCATCAGAACAGGAGTTGCCATGTCATGGAGAACAAAGCATCTGATAGGAAGACAGGATGCATAATTACCCATTTGTACTGTACAGGGAGGGAGTTTTACACTTGCTGGGTCTTATTTCTTAAAACATTCTCTATTATCACACAATTTCTCAAATTTATGCATGCTGTTTTCATTTATGTATGCCCCAGTGATGACCATCTTGGATTTATTACAGTACAAGTGAACCCTAAGGTGAGACTGTGGAATTGTTAATGAACAAAAGTAAACTACAATCTTGCAGAAGAACTTCTCTATGTAAGTTCATTTCCGTACTCCTGCCTGGGGTACAACCTACAATTGGTAGGAGCCCCATATAAAAGGGGTTTGGCTCTAAGGGTTGTAAAGTTAAAATTATAATTAGTGTATATAATATAGATAAATATATTATATACACTAATTATAATTTTAACTTTACAACCCTTAGAGCCAAACCCCTTTTATATGGGGCTCCTACCAATTGTAGGTTGTAAAATATAATATAGATAAACTATCCCTGGGGATAGGGGATTAAGAATACTTCCCACGTATTCCCTGCGTGTCGTAGAAGGCGACTAAAAGGGGAGGGAGCGGGGGGCTGGAAATCCTCCCCTCTCGTTTTTTTTTTTTTTTTTTTTTTTTTTTTAATTTTCCAAAAGAAGGAACAGAATTGGGCCAGGTGAGGGTATTCCCTCAAAGGCCCAGTCCTCTGTTCTTAACGCTACCTCGCTAATGCGGGAAATGGCGAATAGTTTGAAAGAAAGAAAAATATAGATAAATACGTACATATATTTTTATTATTATTTCATACTTGATCACCATTTCCTATGTTGGTGTGGTAGAGCCAGGAAACAGATGAAGAAAGACCCATCCACTCATATACACACATATATATACATACACATATACATAACACATACACATACACAGACATATACACATATATACACATGTACATATTCTGAAAGAGTCCTGGCATTACCCCGGGACCCTTTTTTATTGGCGCTCCTGCAACTCTAAGATTGTGCTACATTCAGTAGCTGGGATAGGATGGATTCCTTTGAAGTGAGTTACTTGATGAGACTATGCTTTTTTGTCAACAAATGATAATACAATCTCATTAAAGATGACTTCTCTCATAGTGAAAGCTCATGCAGGGAAGAAAGTTTTCAGTCTAGCAAACTTTTAGAGAATGAATCATTTCATTGTGTGTTAGTCACCATGGCACATCTGCTGCTTGTACAAGTTGGGAATGAAAATCACATGTTTTACAGACTGCCTTGGGACAATTTCCTGGTCTTACTGACAAAGACATAACAAATGTTTCAGGGGACGGCAAGGATCGAGTTAGGTTGATTACAGAGAAGGAAAATGACCTGGGGAGGGTAATGCAAAAAATGAAAGAACATGTAAAGAGAATAGACTTACCAGAATCTGTCACATTTTCTGAGGAAGGAGAACTGGAGGCCGATGATGCAACCGAAAGTGGGGCCAATGATGCCTCCCTGGAGAGGTGTTTCACACAGTCCTCCAGTGAACAGGTCAATGTCTTCAACACTGTTGTAAACCTGTAGGAAAGCAGTGTAGATATTGTTAGGTGGTAAAAGGGGTAGGGAAGGTAGGGAACTGGAAAGAGGAATTAGAGAAAAGGAAGATGTTATGGGTGAGGAAATCAACGGTTGTCAGAAAAGGGAACTGGGAATGAAGAAGTTAGAAAGATAAACAAAAGGCAAACTATGCCAAGTCACCTGTAGAATGATCAGAGGACTGTGACCCACTGCTCTAAAGCAGAGGTAACTATGGGACTTTATACAATAAGAATTCAGTTACAATACACGAAAATACATCCACACATATGTATGGCTACATATGAAAGTGTTACGACTTTAAAAGTACACATATCTAACTCAAGAATTCTATCCTTGCCCACATTAGTATCCCCTATAATTTCACAACCATACATCCATTCTTCTGCTCCCTTTCTTCCTGACACAGCCAGAGACACAGATATGAGTGTGTTGTCCTGATGGTAAGATATTACAAAAATTTTGCTGTGAGAGGGACTTCAGGGGTTAGTGTAATGCTCAGTCTCCTACCTGAGAACCAAATCAGAAGAATTATCAGGGAAATCATTTTCATACTGGTTAATGTAAGTATTGCCTCCAAAGTTGTGAAAATCATTTTCAGATATATATGATATATATATGTGTTGGAAATGGAATGTTTGAGGACAATATGTGGTGTGAGGTGGTTTGATCGAGTAAGTAATGAAAGGGCAAGAGAGATGTGTGGTAATAAAAAGAGTGTGGTTGAGAGAGCAGAAGAGGGTGTATTGAAATGTTTTGGTCACATGGAGAGAATGAGTGGGGAAAGATTGACAAAGAGGATATATGTGTCGGAGGTGGAGGGAATGAGGAGAAGTGGGAGACCAAATTGGAGGTGGAAAGATGGAGTGAAAAAGATTTTGAGTGATCGGGGCCTGAACATGCAGGAGGGTGAAAGGCGGGCAAGGAATAGAGAGAATTGGATCGATGTGGTATACCGGGGTCGACGTGCTGTCAATGGATTGAATCAGGGCATATATATATATATATTATTGCATGACAGCTAGAGACTGAGTGTGAACGAATGGGGCCTTTGTTGTCTTTTCCTAGCGCTACCTCGCACACATGAGGGGGGAGGGGGTTGTTATTCCATGTGTGGCGAGGTGGCGATGGGAATGAATAAAGGCAGACAGCATGAATTATGTACATGTGTATATATGTATATATCTGTGTGTGTATATATATGTATACATTGAGATGTATAGGTATGTATATTTGCGTGTGTGGACGTGTATGTATATACATGTGTATGTGGGTGGGTTGGGCCATTCTCTCGTCTGTTTCCTTGTGCTACCTCACAAACGCGGGAGATAGCGACAAAGCAAAACAAAATATAAATAAAATATATATATATATATATACAGCATGAAATTGGGAGAAAAGAGATTGCAGCATCAGTGTGCTCGCCATTCTTAGAGAAACAAAAATCTGCTGAGGAGAATCCTAAGTAGGGAAATAAAAATTGTACCTGAAATGAAAGAGATAAGCCACATGGACAGGATGAAAGTCATGTTCTTTCTCACAATGGTAGAAAGAGGTAAAAGGGAATATATAACTGCATGCAAGTTTCTCAGCTGGATGTAATGATGGTGACAGTCCTTTGTGATTCAAAGTAAAATGTAAACAGAGGGCATGATGAGAAGCTAACATAACAAAGTTGGTTGATTGGAACAAACCAAGTGTTAGTGTCCAACATGATGATATTTAGGAATTGATCTGAAAAGTACTTCACAATGTTGAATTCCGAACTGAAGCAGGAGAGCTTTGAAGCATTGGGGTTAAATAAATATGAGTTCAAGTGTTTGTATGATAGAAAAGGTTTAGCAAGGGGTCCGTACAATTGTGTAACTCCCTTCCATTATGAGTAAGAAGGCTACAACACACACACAAGAACTCACTCTCTGCAGCTTCTCAATGAGCTCTGGCTTGATCTCTCGGCTAAGGTCACTAAAGGTCCTGGCCCTCTTGAGATTACAGACAGCACGATACTCGTTATATGAACGAATCCCATGCTCGCGTCCTCGCTGAATGTTGAGGGCAGCGAGATCGAGGCCTGAGAATGGGATGGTTGCATCCTCAAAGAGGTGGTTTGTGATCTCTTCCGTCATGAAGTTATCTAACGTTTCCATGGGCGTGGAGATGAGGCCTCTCACTAGCTCATCAATCATTTGGAACTCTAGGCTGTTGGTGGGAGATGGAGGTAAAATAGGTTAGAGGGACTTAAAAGGTACAGGTACCTACAGCAAAGTGGAAGTACATACAGCACAGTGAGAGTATTTACAGCAGAGCAGAGATACTCACAACAGGAGAAGGTACTTACAGCAGGGTGAAGGTAGAGCAGTGGAGGTACTTACTGCAGGTTGGAGATACTTACAGCAAGGTAGATGGAGGTATTTACAACAGGGTGGATGTATTTCCAGCAAGGAAAAGATATTCACAAAAGGGTGGAGGTACGTACAGCAAGGTAGAGATCAAGCAAGGTAGAAGTATGAACAGCAAGGTGGATGTACTTACAGCAGGGTGGAAATACACACAGCAAGGTGGAAATACTCACATCATGATGGAGATATTTATGGCTGGGTGGATATTCGTACAGCAATATGGAGGGAGGTATTTACAGCAGACATGTGGTAGGCAGTTACATCAGGAAGGATGGAGGTAGGTACTGCAAGAAGGGTGTGGAGAGATACCTACAGCAGGGTGGAGGGAAGTACTTCCAACAAGGAGAGTACTGGAAGGAATGTACAGCAGGGAGTGTGGAGGAAGATACTTACAGTAGGATGGGCATGGGAGATACTTACAGATGGGAAGAGTATGGAGGAGGTACTCACAGCAGGGAAGAGGGTAGTGGAGGTACTTACAGCATGTCTGGGTTGAAGAAGGTGCTCCTGAGTTCAACACCATCATGGTTCTCGCTGAAGGTGGTGTCCATCCGAAGCAGTGACTTACGGATCAGTGAATGGCCAAACCTGAAGGCAGCTGTTGCGAACTCATTCAGGATGCCAGGGTTACAGTTGCCATCATACTCTGGGGGCACAGATGAACATGTTTGGCTTGGGTGATGTCAAGGAAAGAGGTGAAACGTGTTTAGCACGCAATGGGAAAGAATTAAAGTGATAGGCACCATGAAGGTACTTGGTGGTGGTAGCACTGCTGTGGGAGATGGCTGTCAACTTACTGTTCACTGTTTGGATTTATTTCATGAAAACTTGTACCTTGTGGAATATGGGAGGTCCCTCAGTGGAAGGAACATGGTTTGGATACCAGCAAGGAGAACTAGAACACATGATGGTAGTATATCTTCATTGTGTTCTTTCAGAGTGAGGGAGATAAAGGATGGAAAGGAATATCTTATGAAGAAAATAAAAAAGTAAACAAAGTATAAACAGTGATGAAGAACAAAATATAAACTACAAGTGATGTATAAGCAGAACATTAAGATGAGAGGAGGGAACTAAGAAGGCTAGGAAGACTAAAGGAGCAAGAAATATTATGGATGATGAAAGAAGCACTTCAGATGAAGAGATACAGAGGTTGTAAAAAGAATCTAGCATTACCAAAGGAGGAATGAGGAAGCACTAAGGAAGAAGTTACAGACATCTATAGCAAAAACTGGACCAATAAAAAAGATGTTGCCTGAAAGATAGCCATCTTAAAGGAAGGAAAGTACACTGAGGAAGACATCAATATTCAAGAAGCTGTGAAGACAGGCAGACAACCAAGGAACACCTTAGGAAAACAGAAACACTTAAGGAAGATAGGAAAACCAGAGAGAAGCAAGAGGAGGAGGAGGAGTCACACACCGCCATAGTATCCTTCCTGCTTGAGCCTGAGGGAGTACAGCTGCATGGCATTCCAACCAAGCACCCGGGGAAGGAACTCATTGTATACGATGTGCTGCCACTCAGCTGTCACGATGCGACGCGCCTCTTGGTACAGTCGCTCCACGTCCCAGTGTGGGTTCACCTGTAGTAAGAGGAGGGCTGGTTAGTATGAGTATGAGCAAGGGAATGGGCAGGAGTGTGTGGGAGGGACTGAAAATAGGCACGCTGGACAAGAATGTTGGGGGTAAATGCTGGTGGAGATAAAGGGAGGATATGTGAGGAAGGTTACAGTAGGAAGTTGGGGTGTTTTGGGTTGAGAGAGAGAGAGAGAGAGAGAGAGAGAGAGAGAGAGAGAGAGAGAGAGAGAGAGAGAGAGAGAGAGAGAGAATTAATTTACAAGTGGAATATTCTCTGAATTAATTTACGAGTGGAATATTTTCCAAGTCATGGATCTCTAAGAATCAGTGCCATACACTTAAGCATAAAATGTCCAGGTTCAATTTCCTGATGTAAATGAAAAGTCATGAAATAAGAGAGTAACACATGAACTCAACTCTCTTATTTAAGTACATTTAATGCAGTATATTATACTGTTCTATCTCCCTCTCTTTCCCAGTTTGTTTCTGCTTCCCAGCTTATGTCCTTGCTTAAATAAATTATGTAGGTGACTCTTTCACTGCTGTTCCTTCATTGTTTTTAGATGACTACATTAACTTGACTAATGTCTAATTGACAACCATGATTATAACATGTTGAAATTGTTTGACAACCATTGAGCTTGGAGAAACTCTTAATGATTCTTAGAAGCCACTGTTTTTACTATGCACTAACATTAAATGCTCCGTTTTCTGAATGAGCCTGATGACCCTTTTGATTCAGTGTAATGACTGCTTGCTTAGATATATGGTTTGTTTTGTTTGAATCAATTGACTGAATATTTCTAAAAATTATTGCTTGGTGCTTTTATAAAACTGTCTATGCTTGTTTGCTTGCTTAAATGGTATACTGTGCTTGAACTGACTTTGCTGCTTAATCAAAGGAATAACTTGTTATCGTTTCTAAAAAGAAACATCTATCTTTGCTTATTTTAGTACGTGGTTTGCTTTGTTTGAATCAACTAACTGCTTGCTTGTGGAACATACCTGTTTACTGCATTTCTCCTTCATGACTTTTAAATAACAAGTGTATGCTTGCTTGCTTTCTTTGCTTTCCTTTGCTTACCGTGGAGAGTCCATCAGCAATGCGATTGTGTTCCCTCATCCAGATGGTATGAACGACTGCTAGTCCTGGCTGCTCTGATGAACGTGAGTCGCCCGCCTTGAAGCAACGACCAGAATCAGCCTTGCACTCGGGGTTGCCAGTCTCCTGCAGAAGGTGACAGAATGGGGTGATTAACTGCATGCCTTTACTGTCAGTAACTGGAATGTATGTTATAATTGGTGATATAATTGGAAGATAAGGAATGTTATACTTGGAAGTACTTAGAAGGTAATGAATACTATAATTGGTAGTAACTGGAAGGTAGGGAACATTATAATTGTTGGTAATTGGAAGGAGAGTTACAATTGGTGGTAATTGGAAGATAAGAAAAACTTAGCTGTCATGTGTAATGCGCTGAAACCACAGCTCCCTATCCACATCCAGGCCCCACAGACCTCTCCATGGTTTACCCCAGACACTTCACATGCCCTGCTTCAGTCCATTGACAGCACATCGACCCTGGTATACCATGTTGTTCCAATTCACTCTATTCCTTGCATGCCTTTCACCCTCCTGTATGTTCAGGCCCTGATCGCTCAAATTTTTTTTTTTTGCTCCATCCTACCTAGGCCAGGTACCCAATGTATTAACCAACCCTTAAGGGAGGATGAACAGCTAGATTGACTGTGGACAAACCTCTATAACCAGGATTTGAACCTATGTGCTTGATCCCAAGCAGCCTGTGAATGCATCAAGGTCAACAATGCTAACTGCTATAGATATGGTGGTAACTGGAAGTTAAGAGACTTTACTGAAGTTGAGAATGTTGTAACTGGAAGACTAGAAACAATGTAATGTGGTAATTTGGCAACAAACAGTAAAACTGGTACTAAACAAAAGGTGAGGGATGGCATAATTGATGACAACTGGAAGCTAATGAATGTTGTAATGGATGGTGTTTTTCTGAGGGGCCATCTCTGCTTACCATTCCCCTCACCTGTGGTCTTCCATAGGACATCAAGATGGGACCTTGTTTTTCCTCATCCTTATAATTTGTGCCTTGATGGATATACCTTCTTGATAGAAGTTCATCCACAACTCTACCACAACAGGTATCCTTACAACATAATCCTTCAGAATACCCTCAACAGCCCCCAGAGCTCGACCACCACAAACCACATCACTATCAACTAAATGAAGACCGTCCTCATACATGTCATTTTCATTTTCAAGATCATCCTGGGTCCCTCTTATACACATACCAAGAGATGCTCAAAATACTGGTCTTTCTGCCTCTCCAACTATCACCTGGACCTCATCCAACAGGTTTGGAAGACACTACTGCATGAACTTTGCCATCATCATCTGCCATATGAATCCTTAGTCAATTAGTTGCAGCTCAGCACCACAACCACAATGAGCCCATCCGGACTTGTACAGACTGATACAAAGAACAGTGTCATCCCAACCACTGTGAATGTAAGTAACCAGCACACTTCCAACCCCAGAGTTTGTAAAGACTATCTTTTTAGCTCCATATTAAAATCCCTGCCTTTATTCAAAGAGTTTTCTCTCTAATTGCTTCCTTTGGCTGCACTTGATTCAATAAACTGTTAAATTTTGTTAATTATTCATTACTGAGAGATGGGTAAAATGACTAACACATACTTGAGGCAGGAGTGGCTTGCCACGGATGGGGTGTCTGGTAACATTGAGGTGTCCATTCTGGTTGGACCGAAGCTCCCTGGCCTCACACAGCTCTTGGCCATAGATGTGGGAGGCATCCAGGAAGGCAGTGTTCTGGTTGATCTGCTCCCGTGGCCCCAAGGTCTGCTGGCCTGGTAGTGACCTGAGGAAATGGGGTATGTCAGAGGGAGGGTGCTCAGGTACTGTAATGCAAAGTAAATGGCAAAGTGAATGTTAAAGATATCAGGGTGGAATGGAAGAAGGTATAAAAGCAGAAGTAAAATTGGAATGAATGTAGACACCAGAAATGCTAAGGTGTAGCCTGACACCATAACTCATGAGGCACAAACTTTGACCCTTACACAATAAGTAAGAAATGATTATTTCTTATGAATACTCTCAGTATCAGAGTGACCGTCTACAGCTGCCTCTAAGAATGTCTTTGGTACTTAGATATTATGTCGTGCTTATTGAAAGGGTTAAGATATATAGAAAGAAGTCTTTTCCTTTTGATGGCAAGAAAGATTCTTTTTGAAGTACAGGGAGGAAGAAGAGTATCAAGTGAAGACAAGGTTGAATAGTTTTAGTACCTGGTAAAGGCAATGCAGAAGGGCCTGCCAGACGATATGTTGACAGCAGGGTAGAAGGGGTCATTGTCTGGCACAGGGATGGGCCAGCACTCTGGGTGCACCCGCTGCTGTGCCTCACAGTCTCGGCAGTCCAGGATAGAGTTCTGGAAGCCCTTGTTGACGGGTGTAAAGGTGATGTCGTGGTCCAGGAACTGGCCAAACTGCATGACCATGAGTGTGTAACGGGCATGCAAGTGCGAGATGTCATTGTGGATCACAGTGGAGATGGTGCGAGGGGAAGGGAGGCTGTCCCCAGACACAGAGCGTGTGCGTGGTTCAGAGATGCCATCATCGTAGCCAGCAGGGAGCATGCGTGCGAAGACTGTGCTGGAACGACCAAAGTCTGGGCGACGGAGGTTGTTGCAGTGGCCACTTATGGTTCTGAAGGGGTGACGTGCATCACAGGCCCGGTGTTCCTCAGTCTCCCGACAGGTGCGGATCAGAGGGGCCGGCGGAACCAACCCTGAGATGTCGACGGATGGAAGGTTCAGGTCTAGGGAGTCGAACTCATTGCCAAGCCCCTGGATCTGGCGGCGGACTCGGCGGTCGTGCATGATAGTAACCAGCTCCTGGCTCGTGGCCTCTAGCAGCACCGATGTATTGGCCAGGATCAGGGAGGTTGGGTTGGGCTTGTTGTTGGCATAGGCTGAACCAACTGATGACTTGGAGCCTGCCACCAAACCTTTTTCAAAGATCAACTTCTCCATCTGTCGTCGCTTCTCAACAGCTTGCTTGCCCTTCTCCACAACACTGTGGAGGATGTCCTCTGACACAACAACTTTGCCGCGGGTCTTCCAAGCACCCAAGTTCACGTCATCGAGATCACTGCATGGGATTGGAGCATTGAGGAACTGGTCGCGAGCAAGAAACACAGAGCGAGGAACAGCATCCATCCCAGGTACATTGTTGCACACCAACCTTGCCATGGAGGATTTACGGATTTCAAAAAGTTGTTGTTTGCTGAAGGCAGCAGGAGGGAGGTCATTCTCATACCAGTACCTGTCAGTTTGTCGCAGTACCTTGAACTGTAGGGCGAGGAGGCAGGAGGCCGTAGGGCCTACCACTGCCCCATCTAGAGGTCTTTCGGAGATAATGCCAGTAAAGAGATCGATGTCAGCGACATTAGCATAGATTGACTGGAGTCGAGCGATCTGCTCTGGGTTCATGGCATCCACAAGGTCATCAAAATTATGTGCAGGTCGTCTACCACAGAGGGGGCGCCACACCACATAGGGCGGGAGGCCATGGTCTCGGCCACTTTGCACCACCCGTGCCACCAGGTCCAGCCCTCCCAGATATCCACGCACAGAGCTGCTAACAGCAGGGTCAAAGGTCAGGGAGTTGGATGAGACCAGACCATGGATGAGCTGCTCGTATGCACCCGGCTTGTAGAGGATGGTCATGTTGAGAGCAGTCATGGTGAGTGGCAAGTGGTCAGAACCGAAGGGCAGGAGGTCTGGCAGTAATGTCAGTACCAGCTGCAGTACCACCGTGGCCACCGAGTTGAACACCCCGGGCTCAATGGTGATATCATAACCGTGGTGAAACCCAGCTGCCAGTGGATTCAGTTCGTTCTTCTCCACAACCTGCAAAACACAAATAATGTGAATAAAATGATGTGTATCGTTTATGTTATGTGTCCCAGAAAATGAAGTGACCTTCAAATGCATCCAAGGCCAGAACAGATGGCTGAGGACATAACTGTTTAAATTGTTTTACTGAACTATTCACCCCGTCAAAGGTCTCTTAACGCCATATTCTTTGAGGCCCGTTCACTCTCATAACAAAATGCAGCTCTCCCCACCCTGTAGAACACCTTACCCCTCACTATGTCCAGTAAATCACAACTGCTCACACACCTGCGTGCCCAGGAGAGTGGGCAGGAACTCCCTGTAGGTGATGTGTTGAATCTGTGCCGAGACAATGGCTCTGGCCTCTTCGAAGATGGTGTCATCGCCCCACTGGGGGTTCAGCTCGGAGAGGATGGAGGCAATGCGATTGTGCTCATGGACCAGAAGAGTCTGGAGGGCCGCCAGGCCTGCGTGGGTGTTCAGACGAAGGTCACCACCCAGGAAACACCTGCATCAGAGGTTTGGGGTTAGGGATACGAACATGTAAAGGGAATATCTGAGATGGGGCTTACCAGAAACGGGAAACTTGAGAGATGAAACACCTGGAGGATAGAATAGTGAATATATGACTCGAAGCGAGGCAACACCTGAAGAAGGAAACTCCTGCTGGAAGGAGAACGAAATGAGACAGGGTAGACATTAACAAATTACTGAGAGGGACGTACATCATGGCATCCTTGCAGGTATGTGAGGTAGCACGAGGCAGGAGCCAGTCCGCCTGGGTCTTCAAGTGACCCGTTTCAAACAGGCGGAGAGAGTCGGACTCCCGTTTGGACGACCCATAGATGGCAGACCCGTCCAGGAACGATGTGGCTCCGTTAAGCTGCTCACGCACTCCTATTTGCAAAGATCCAATGAAGTTATTCATCTACATTAAATGATCTACTGTTATTCATTACATTTACTATTTCGGTTTTGACACATAATGAAAAGCTAGTATTCAAATTAAGATGGGGTGGGTGAGCGAAAGAGCAGTATTGGCTTTACACATATTTTTTCGGATGAAAGGAAAGGTCATTGCTGTAGTTCAGGCTTGACGTAACCAGAGAGAGACGTTACCTAGGGCGCAGTCGGTGGTGGTGGCTGGAGCGGTCCTGGCGTACTCTGAACACTGATCATGATCCCTGATAGGGAAGCACTCAGGGTGGGTCTCCACAGGTCCACAACACCGGAGCTGTTGAGGAAACAAGTCAGTCATCGTCTCCCACTCTGCTCATCTTGCCGGCGTTGCGTTTGTTTGCGACAAAGTTAAGCAAGCCTTGTGATCCCAGCAGTGGGTACTTCAGTAATCTGGGTTCATAAGATTATCTACAACGGTCATTATGGCTAACATCATCAAATCACAACCTACTGAAGTCCTGTTCATCATCTCGTGTCTGTTGACAGTTCCGAGATCATAAACACACACTCACTCTAATCTAAGTTCCTTGGACAGAAATGGTACCTAACAAAGTGTCTACGCTTGTTACGATGATAGGGTTTGCCTTTGTTTACATCATAAAACGCTTACTGACATACATTAAAACAAAGATATACATGAAAAGAAAAAAATGACAATCATATGTTACTAAATCAAATATATCTCAAAAAAAATAAGACCTTTAGTTCTACAATCTATTTTGCATGCCAGTCTCAAACGCTTATTCATATTCTTTCAATCATTCTTTACTATTCACATCTCATGCTATCATCTGTCTCTGGTTTATCCATTCTTGCAGTAAATTTTCTTTATAATGACCCATATTCTATTTAACATTCGTTCAGCACATGGTGGTGTTGTTGTCACAAAAGTTCCTCAGTATTTACCAGATGTTTGTGTAAACACGTCACCTTAATCACCTCATTTAGAACTAGTTTACCGTTTCTTATCGTCAGTGAACCAAGACATTGAGCATTACTTAGTGCATCAGGGTAGTTTGACCGATAACGATGAGGGTGGTTTATCACCAAACACGAAAGTACCTCACGACAATGTTGCCAAAAATACATGGCTTTCGCGCAGCGTAGTTCTTCATAGAAGGCAACACACAAACTCACGAAGGTGTCGTGTGGGTTACCGTATTGTCGTGTGACGTGTGAGATGTAGTGTGTTTGTGGACTGAAAGCCAACAGCCCACCAAGTGGGTGAGATGAAGATCAGCCACACACCCACCGTTCCCCTCTGTACTCACCCTCTCACCCCTGACCCCCTGGCCCACGAGGGGCCTGGAGAGGTCATGGGCCAGGTACTGTGTCCAGACGGCCGCCAGGAGCGACACGTGGGCGTGGGCGTGAATGGTGCCGGCGTGTACAGCACGAGACACCCTCGAGGCAGGCGGCAGCGGACGCCCGGCCAGCGACGCGCGTGGTGACGACACACCTGCAAAGAGGACGGGATGTGGTGTGGTTACTTGTAGCGTGGTTAGGGATGGTGTGGTTACTTGTAGCGTGGTTAGGGATGGTGTGGTTACTTGTAGCGTGGTTAGGGATGGTGTGGTTACTTGTAGCGTGGTTAGGGATGGTGTGGTTACTTGTAGCGTGGTTAGGGATGGTGTGGTTACTTGTAGCGTGGTTAGGGATGGTGTGGTTACTTGTAGCGTGGTTAGGGATGGTGTGGTTACTTGTAGCGTGGTTAGGGATGGTGTGGTTACTTGTAGCGGTAGGATGGTGGTTCTAGGGATGGTGTGGTTACTTGTAGCGTGGTTAGGGATGGTGTGGTTACTTGTAGCGTGGTTAGGGATGGTGTGGTTACTTGTAGCGTGGTTAGGGATGGTGTGGTTACTTGTAGCGTGGTTAGGGATGGTGTGGTTACTTGTAGCGTGGTTAGGGATGGTGTGGTTACTTGTAGCGTGGTTAGGGATGGTGTGGTTACTTGTAGCGTGGTTAGGGATGGTGTGGTTACTTGTAGCGTGGTTAGGGATGGTGTGGTTACTTGTAGCGTGGTTAGGGATGGTGTGGTTACTTGTAGCGTGGTTAGGGATGGTGTGGTTACTTGTAGCGTGGTTAGGGATGGTGTGGTTACTTGTAGCGTGGTTAGGGATGGTGTGGTTACTTGTAGCGTGGTTAGGGATGGTGTGGTTACTTGTAGCGTGGTTAGGGAGTGTGTGGTTACTTGTAGCGTGGTTAGGGATGGTGTGGTTACTTGTAGCGTGGTTAGGGAGTGTGTGGTCACTTGTAGCGAGGTTAAGGGTAGTTGGAAGTGGCGTAGTTTGGGATGGGGAGACGAGATGGCATGGATAACAACAGAGACAAGAGGACACCGGGAGACAGCGAGAGACCAAGAGATACTGGGAGTAACACACACACACACACACACACATATATATATATATATATATATATATATATATATATATATATATATATATATACTGTGGTTACATAATATAGGGCAAGGCCAGGCTGCCTTCAATGCTGACTCTCTCTACAGAATTCATAACTTTATTTGCTTTTGTTGATTTATCTTTTTCTTTGTTTTGTTGTATTTTTCAGTGATTTTCCATATGATTCCCGTTTTCCTTGCCAATTTTGATATATATTTCTTTTGTATGTTTCACTCACACCGCATGTAAACATCTTTCCTTTTTCCTTTATGTCCATTATTTTTGTCATGGATTTGTTTACACAAAGTAAATTGTGAGAAAGAACGATGGCATGTTTTAAAAACCTTTGATTTAAATGGCAATGAAAAAAAAACCCCTGAAATCTATATTAGATTGCGAGGACGTTTATACTGCATCTGTACGTGGTAAACATTTAAAAATATGTCTTAAATCCTTTTCTCTGATCTGAAAACTATGATACATGCAAAGAAATATTAGGACATGCTCAAAAGTTTTAAATAGACTCATGAAAAATGTAAAGTCTTTAGAAAATGATTGTGTGAAATTCTGATATATTGGATCAACTGATGTCGCGTTCCTGTTACAATCTGGAATAGGTCGAAAAACAGAGACGGGGTCGGTCTGTTGTAACAGAGAGAGAGAGAGAGAGAGAGAGAGAGAGAGAGAGAGAGAGAGAGAGTCTACTCGTGGCAAAGACGGAAGGGGGGAAGGGGGTGAAGACAGCGATAAACAAAACCAGTACAGGACCCGTTTGTTCTGGACGCCCGTGTGGCTGAGCCCAATCTAATATGCCAATATAAAGGTGTATGAAACAATACTACATGATCTCTGAGGTTTTAGGGAAGCAAAATGATAACAGACCATCCGATTTTAACTTTCAGCACGACGGTGCGATCCTTAAGCACGACGCTACGACCCTTAAGCACGACGGTACGACCCTTGAACACGACGGTACGCCCCTTCAGCACGACGGTGCTACCCTTGAACACGACAGTACGACCCTTGAGCACGACGGTACGACCCTTGACGCAGGGTCGTTCCTTCGTTTCCTAGCGTCGTGTCGTCGTGCTCAGAGTATTATGTACATTACAGAAAATTGGAATCCATAAATCAGGGGACCAATTAGAACAAGGTCCCTCACGTGAAGGTCGAGTCCTAACCCACTGGTCAACGTGGAAACCATGCTAATTTGCATAAAATTAACATTTTCCATCGAACATGCTAACCACCTAAGTACCTATGCCCACAGGCCAGCACAGAGCCTAATGGCCTCACCCTAACCACTCGTAACCAAGGCCAGCAGGGGTAGTCGGAGACCTCGACCTAATCTAAGGAGTATATGGGAATATACCAAAAGGTATAACACAGTTGGGGAATATGTCAGACATGTTGCCATAGACGGTAAGGCCCTTGAGCACGACGGTACGACCCTTGAGTACAATGATATGACCTCCGAGTACGACGATGCGACCTATAAACATCGCCCTAAAGGGTCAGGTCATAGATCAGCCAAGCCATTAAAAACCAAGCAGAGGATATCCCAGCCACCTCCTGGGTTAACCTAACCTAGCCACGTTATCATCGTTTACAATACGATATTCGAGATCAGCTAAGATCACCACTTAGCAATCGCCTCTAATCACCACAATCCAGTAGATGGTTTTAAAACGTGTTCACCTCGTATCCTAAGCACTCGATAAGTTGATAATGGGATACGTTAACCGAGGTCAAAGGTCATGCCTGGGCCTGTTGACCTTGCCTCTAGGGGTCCGAGGATGCTCTCATGTTTACATACTTTCAAAGTTTACATACAGGTTTTACAAACCGTGAGCTCAAATCACCGGCAGTTTCAGGGGAGGATCAAGTGTTGGGTTAGAGAGGAGGGTAACGCTGGTGGGTTACTGTTACCATGACTACATGATAGGTCAGGTTAGAGAGGAGGGTAACGCTGGTGGGTTACTGTTACCATGACTACATGATAGGTCAGGTTAGAGAGGAGGGTAACGCTGGTGGGTTACTGTTACCATGACTACATGATAGGTCAGGTTAGAGAGGAGGGTAACGCTGGTGGGTTACTGTTACCATGACTACATGATAGGTCAGGTTAGAGAGGAGGGTAACGCTGGTGGGTTACTGTTACCATGACTACATGATAGGTCAGGTTAGAGAGGAGGGTAACGCTGGTGGGTTACTGTTACCATGACTACATGATAGGTCAGGTTAGAGAGGAGGGTAACGCTGGTGGGTTACTGTTACCATGACTACATGATAGGTCAGGTTAGAGAGGAGGGTAACGCTGGTGGGTTACTGTTACCATGACTACATGATAGGTCAGGTTAGAGAGGAGGGTAACGCTGGTGGGTTACTGTTACCATGACTACATGATAGGTCAGGTCACCACGCTTATACTGTATTAAGTCACGTTAAATAAGTTGAAGTTATCATAGGTTAGCAAGGTTAAGTTCTGTGACTCCGATAAGTTAAGGAAGGTTACATTAACTTGGTTAGACTGGCAAGATTGTATTGACGAAGCTTAAGTTAGGATTATTTATCTTGTTTATTATTAAGTTTGGTTAACATAGCTTGTCAGCTATTTGTCCAGCTTGTTAATACCATTGTAGCCTCGAAAGTTGTAAGTTAAACATCAAGTCTACCTCACCACAGCAATGCTAGCTTAAAAAATCTGTAACTCTGGCTATTAAACTGCGCATTCCAAACTTGCTTTTTAATCACCCAATAAACATTTTCTATTCTAAATCGTCTAATGAATCCATTACGAGCAGCTGTGTGACCTCAGTACAGAGGGAAAGGTCTTGACCCCATAACTACGAGGTTATGACCCTTGAACGAGAAGGTGGCGACCTGGCATATATGACCTGGCCACTATGGGTCAAGTCACATGCCAGGTCATCACACACACACACACAAGAGGTCGTGTCGTCAACTTCAGAAATGTTACTATGTTGTCAAGGGCTTGGGTGTAGTGCCTGTATGACCTTGGCCGCCAGCGATCCACACAAGCATTATTGTGGTGGACAGTGCATGACACGACCATCAGCACCAAGGCCGCCATGCATGAGAGAGAGAGAGAGAGAGAGAGAGAGAGAGAGAGAGAGAGAGAGAGAGAGAGAGAGAGAGAGAGAGGAGAGAGAGAGAGAGAGAGAGAGCCCAACCCCTCAAGGTGTGAGAACAGTGAGTGAGTGAGTGGGAAGATGGATGGGTGTTAAAGAGGTGAACACGTCCAGGGGAAGTTTCACTGGGGCGTGATTGAGTGTCATACAATACCTGGTGTTTGCCTGACGTGTTCACTACCTGCTCAGTGTGGGGGGAAAACCATGCCAGGTGGGTAGCTATTCTCCTCCAGATTACGTACTGACTGAACATATTATTTGCTACTTCCATTTTCTGCTTCCCGGCGACACATGAAAGACGTGTCCTTATTAGCGTTTTTCTTCGAAAGTAGATATATATATATATATATATATATATATATATATATATATATATATATATATATATATATATACATATATGTCGGTTTTATTTCGATTTTCCTTTAAAGTATTAACATTACAACGATACGTATGTGTAGGATGTGTTATGGAAGACGTACGTGTGTTGTCAGTCGGTATTGATATATAAAGTTCATAAAAACATGTTCAAATTATACATATTTGTGATGTCAGATGACATATTCAGAGGTCACCTCAATTTTCCGAATATGATATCCGAATCAAAAGTGAATATCGTTTTTGAAAAATCCCTGTATCGTAAGAGAGCCTGATATCATATCTGTGTTTGATAACACTTACTCCAGAGGAAGATATGAATTAGCGAAGCCAAGTTTACTAATATTGACGGGAGAAGGGCAGCCATGACGCGGCTGTTCCACTGGCCGACCTGCCATCATGCAAGGCTGTTCCACTCACAGGAAAGGCAGCGGAGTCTTGGGAGATTACTATCCATTTACTTTCTCCTGCCCCACTGGCCATGCAAGGTAATTTACATTTTTTTTTTAGTGCAATCGGCACCTGCTCCACTTGTCCAATAACCCCAGGCAACACAAAATTCTCTATTATGGTACAAACTTTGTGAAAACTCGCCCTTGGACAACTAAATGTATTAATGTTGATTGAAGATAACTTTATCTGAAGGTGACCTGAGAAACGGCACATAGAAGCTTACACAGCAACGTTACGCCTGGGAATCTGAGGGGAAAGTCGACAAGTTATGGAGGTATCCGGTATTACGTTACACAGCCTCTGTTACCTTTGCTTGAAACGGGTAATTATCGTATAATCATCATTCTCCATCTGGCACGCCTTAATTAAAGGTTATATAATCAACTGACTGATCCTATAACAGAGTGGAGAAGGATCCCCTACAGCACTGCCTGGCACCTGCAGGGACGTCAAGGTCGCCACGTTAGGATACTCAAAGGCATCACCTAGGGATCTTGTGGGGCGTTATCGAGGATCGTCAGGGACGCGTCACTTACCACCCAGGAGGGACGTCCCAGGCCTAGGAATCCCTGGCTCGTCTTCAAACCCATCCTACCCACCTCCAAGGTCACTCCCTCACCAGCAAATATTTCCTACTCGTAATTGTCCTTCGAGAGGCAAAGGACACGGGCGTGGGAGGGAGAGGTCTAGGATGACCACTGTGGGCAGGAGAGAGGAAGCAGATGTTGGTATGGGTCGGGGAAACAACCAGAGACTTGAGGGGAACAGTTCAGAACACCGATAATGATGGGTAATTAGAACAGAAGCTGATGGAAATAATGATGCTGGTAAAGGCAAAACACCATGAGCTATTAATAATGGTTGCATAGAGACGATGGTTTAACCTGGCGATGATGACGTAGACATACTGAAACGGGAACTGGCCTCAGAAAACCACGAAAAACAATATTCTAGAAAAATTCTGAAGTAATTTGTACGTGTCCCGTCCTGGGGAGGTCACTGATCTCGCCGGGGGTCGACCCTGGGATACTAGAAATATAGGTAGTTTTTTTGAACCCCTCGGCCAAGCAGGACTTTCTCAGAAAGCAGCGAGAGATAACACTGGTAGATTTAACTACAAAAATTCAAATGTTGGCAGAGAAACGGTCATGTGCCACCATTTCCGCCACTCAGTCCCGCCTGCATTACGTCAACCAAACATTACTCACCTTAATCACTGAGCTTCAAGCTTCCTGCACCTGACAAGCGATTCTCAACCACCAATTTCACACAAAGTATATTTCATTATTTTCTACGTACCGATACGAAAGGCATTTAGGTCACGAAGAGCGAAAGGCGGGTAAAAAAATATTTAACATAATGAAATTTTATTTGTACAAACGACAGCTGGTGTGTCTAACCCTAAAGGAACGATGCATGTGCACGCGAACGGTCGTCTCGTCCGCCTTGGTCAATAAATAGAGACCGCGAACACAAGTACAATGTATCCAAGTTAGAGTTGATTTAGTCTCGCAGTCTCTCTCATTCTCAAATCTATTTATCAGTAATAGTGATAACACATTCTCACCCACAAGTGGTCATGTCCTGGTCAACACACTGATACAAGAAAATTCATGGGTGTCTTGTCTTCAAAATTGGCGGCAAAATAAGGTCAAACTTTCCCTGAGAACGTTCTAAATATTGAGAATTTTCCCGTCAATTTCACCATTAACAAACCCATTCTATTTACTTACGAAATATTTTTTTT
Organism: Panulirus ornatus; assembly: GCF_036320965.1. Classification (NCBI taxonomy): domain Eukaryota; kingdom Metazoa; phylum Arthropoda; class Malacostraca; order Decapoda; family Palinuridae; genus Panulirus; species Panulirus ornatus. The sequence continues at coordinate 2,257,804 of NC_092254.1, read as the reverse complement.
TTTTGGTTACGTATTTTCCTCGCGTCGTACTCATGAAGAATAAACCATCTGGGATTTCTTATCAATCCTTACGTAATATAGTCAGCTTTTTACTCAAGTTCTCAGAGATGGCGAGCTTGTGACATAGCTCGTTTTTCTCTTTTTCAAGAATAAAAATTGTGATTCTTAATTAATTTACGACACTGTCAGGCAGAGACTTTATAAGACTTTACGTTAACTGAATCGTACCAGACCGAACGTCTTCTCATATACCTTATATACATATACGTTAATTACAAACATCCAGCCAACACATGAAGTACTGGATATCAAAACAGGTGTAGTACACACACACACACACATATACGTTGTTCAAGACTTGCTCTGAGACTACGATACACCGTAATAGTTAGGAAGGAGGTGCTTGGAACGTATTACGTCATGCAGGAGGCCGTAAGACGCACCAATCACGCAAATCTGAAGAGACAAGAAGACCGGGGGCTGTGACGTCATGGTGTAATGTCAGACCTGACCTATCATTCATATGACGGTCGTACGAGCAAATGGGGCGGGGGGAAGGAGGGCAAAAAAGAATGACGTCACTGCAATCGTCGCCAGACTTGCCAATCAAGTGAAGTAAGGGGGGCGGGGCCTACACACACACACACACACACACACACACACACACACACACTGACGTCATCCGTGGACGTGAAAAGTCGTTACGGTTTGGGCGGGAAAGTTGGTAGTGGGGTGTCATCATGGCGCTCACGTTGTGTCATCACCATGGATGAGGCAGCCAGAACCGTCATAAACATGTAGCATTACGTAAACCAGTGTTGTGTTCGGTCCACGGAACGATTGTTACGGTGACAACCACCAGCAGTAACCACACACGAATCGCACTCAATGATTTCTCCCTTTTCGTCCCGTAGACTATGGTCGCCATTACTGACAACTGGTTGAGGTATGTATGTGTGTGTGTGTGTGTGTGTGTGTGTGTGACGGAGGAAGGAAAACTGGGTGTGAGTCTGGGCGGCTGGGTGGGTGGGTGGGTGGGTGGGTGTGAGTGCTTGCTTGTGTCTAATCATGAACACACAAACACACGCTCCCTTATATATATTTTGTCATCTAAACAAAAATCTTACGTTCAGCTGCGGAGGAAAAGAAAAAAAAATTGGGTTACACTATTTGTTCATTGCTGTAATTGTCATGATTATTATGGTATGACCAAAATCGTCCCACACGACGAGATGCTCTTCATCTTAGGAAAGTGATGACAGTGCCACTGGATGTCAAGTCATGGGCCAGCTTGCCACATTGCGCATGCGCCGTGACATCATCATAAGGAAGCCGTGACGTCACGAGTCATTTAAGATGAAACTGTTACTTGAGTTTGTTGTGGCATCGGACTGACGGTTCTTGTTATCTTGAAAATGTGAGCTGATCAAAATCTGTGGACACGCCACTTTTTATTGAGCAGTAACTAATGAATCTTAAATTTGAAAAGATAAAAATCTGCCAATTTTACAGCATATTTTCCCCTCGAAAATCAATTTTAAATTGCCAATTTTACAGCACATTTTCCCCTCGAAAATCAATTTTAAATTTTCCATTTTTTTTTTTCAGTCGTAAATTATTGAAGTTTAAGACAGTCCGGCATTGTTGTGTCTTTATTCCCTAAAAGGATGGCATCGACTCCCACTGTCTTAACGCTTAAAGATATATAAAAATCCACAAGTCATGACGTCATACACACACGCCTGGCGAACGCAGTTTTTCTTTAGGTTTATAATCGTGTGGTAACACGTGAGATGGCGTACCGATAGTCGTGCTAACATTCACAAATAATATTTCCTCCAACTTACATGACTGTTTTGTAAGTGAAAGCCAGATATGTACACACATGACCGTGTAGATCGCTTTTGAAATCATAAGATCCGTACGAACAAATATGTTTTCACAATGTCACTTCTGAAACAAGCAGTGCACTTTCTTTTTTCCCCGCTGTAATCGTTCCGTTATCTTTATCTCATACTTGGTTGGCGATGTGGCCCTTTAAACAAACTTAAATTCGACATGACCCAACAATTTGTTGTACGAAAATGATAAAGCTTAGTTTTTAGGTCTAGAAGAAAATGTTATTAGAGAAAAGTAAGAAACTCTGTTGGCTTCAATGTAATTATACTAAAACATCCCATAAATTTTCTTTTTCTGAAAATAAAAGAACTACCTAAAAAAAAAAAAACCACATTACCTAAAAGAACGACCACCACGTAACCTTTCCCTCTAAAAAACGTAAAAAAATCAACATTTACAAAAATGCATCTTTTTCCCAACTAAAACAAATCGCAGGAAAGAGACAGATGGTTCTAAAAGATAATCATTGCGACAAAATGGATGGAAAATAACATACAAAATGGACAACAACAACATCAACAAAAGCAGAGAAAGAGTATTAATAATAGACTTACCATCAGCGTACCAGGCGGGCAGGAGACGAAGGTATGGGGTGTTAGCTGCACCCCAGCGAGGCTGGTCGGGGTTGTTGCAGGTACCGTCCAGGGTTCGGTACCTGGAGGGTGGGCAGGAGGATGGTGGTAGTGGTGTCGGGCATGACTCGGCCAGTACCGTCATCATGGTGTCGTGTTGGGGCAGCACGAGTGATACCTGACCCACTGTCAGGTTGTGTCTGGGAGGAAGAGAAGGGAAAACGCCACCTTAGGCTAACTCTTGCTCGGCCACGGAGATGTTGTTAGGCTAAGATGGGACTATACGCTTGAAGGGATAAAGGAAAAGCAAATATTGACTATTGGCCACTCCTTCAAAAACAATAATTAACGAATATTAACTTAATGAGAAATAATGTACAGATAAACACTAAGCATTTAGAACCCTTTTTAAAAATATGGCTTAAAAAAATACTTGTTACTACTTTCTAAATCCTTGCTTTAATGTTCATAATTAATGTGTGTGTGTGTGTGTGTGTGTGTGTGTGTGTGTGTGTGTGTAGGCTTACCATTATCTTGCCCACCTGGAGGTGTGTTCAGGGTTGTTTGTTAGTTATAACTTGACAGCCTTAATGACCCCCTGGCAGTTGAACAGGCACACATGCTAAATACCAACCATTCTTTCCTCTTGTAATTTCTGTAACTCATGTTACAATATCTGGTTTAATAACCTCAGCTGACGGTGGCCACTAAGCTTTATATGTATTATGAGTTAAATCATGTTGTTATTAACTTTAGCTTGACCTCTATTAGTCTAAATGGGTCAATATTAACCTAGACATAACTAACCTGTGTTAAAGTTCCAGTCACTAGGCATTAACCTAAGCCACAGCACACCTAACCTGGTTAATGTTAAAATCCTATCTCTAAACATTAACCTACACACGAGGCAGTAAAGTGCTAATCTCATGTTTACGACTTGTCCGGATGAACGGAATTCTGGCCTCATACGCCAGGAAACTGGTCCTTCGGCCACTTTCACTGCTGGCCGCGAGCAGTGATATTATCAACAGTGCAAGAGGGCAATAAGTCTTGGCCACTGAACAGAGTTCGACCCACTGACCACAACAGTACAACCCTTGACCACAACGGTACAATCCTGGAACACAACGGTACTACCCTTGACCACAACGGTACAATCCTTGACCACAACGGTACAATCCTTGACCACAACGTTACAACCCATGACCACAACGGTACAACCCATGACCACAACGGTACAACCCTTGACCACAACGGTACAACCGTTGGATACCGTTAGGTCTTTGGTCTGGCCCTTAATGGCCAAAAGTGTGACAACAGAGGTGTGGCAACAGAAGTGTGGCAACGTAAGTGTGGGAACAGAAGCCTGACAACGGAGGTGTGGCAACAGAACTCCAGCAACGGACGTGTGGCAAGAGCTTTTTTTCTGGGCATCGGTGTGTGAGCAAAAGTTTTAACAACAGAAATGATGTTGGAGTTAAGGCAAACAGCTGCTTCTGCTGCTTGGATGAGTTTGTACAGACAATCCGTTGCTTCTAAGCAAACACACACACACACACACATAATATATATATATATATATATATATATATATATATATATATATATATATATATATATATATATATATATATATATATATAATGTTTGAGGACAATAGGGTGTGAGGTGGTTTGAACAAGTAATAAAAAATGTTAAGAGAGATGTGTGGTCATAAAAAGAGTGTGGCTGAGAGAGCAGAAGAGTATGTGCTAAAATGGTTTGGACACTTGGAGAGAATGAGTGAGGAAAGGTTGACACAGAGGGAGGGAGGGAGGGAGCTAGGTCAGCGGAGAGACCAAATTGGACATGGAAGGATGGGATAATTCTATTGTCGGGTTTATAACAACAATAATCACTCGCAAAATCATACACACATAATTCGATAAACTCTACTTCAAGGGTCACCTCAGTAAACTCTACTTCAAGGGGCACCTCAGTAAACTATCCTTCAGGGGGCATCACAGTAAACTCTACTTCAGGGAGCACCACAGTAAACTCTACTTCAGGGGGCACCACAGTAAACTCTACTTCAGGGGGCACCACAGTAAACTCTACTTCAGGGGGCACCACAGTAAACTCTACTTCAGGGGGCACCACAGTAAACTCTACTTCAGGGGCACACAGTAACTTCAGGGGCACCACAGTAAGTACAATATACGGGTCTGAATGATAATTGAGGTCATGACTCAGTATAATCATTTTCATTTCCTGAGCAGCTGTACATCTGTCTCTCCACCATAACATAACCCCCCACGTACATCCCCATCGATCCACGTAATCCTAACAATACAATGTTGTTTGTTTACAACACAACCCATCACACCTTGTGAAATTCATTGGCTTTGGGAAAATCCACCAATGGTAAACTCTACAATTCAAAACGTCGCCTGGAAATCCTCTGCCAAAATTAAGAAATAAAAGCCATATTTTGTAAATCCGCTCAACAAAAATTGCGTCACTTTACGAAAGACATTAATACACAAGCCAAGAGAAAGCCTTTCATTACGATCACAATCTATTAACAAAAAATAATCTTCGATGTATATAAGGTCAAACCAGCAACGAAACTCGTCATCACTCAGTGTTATGTTATCAACCAACGAATCCATGACGTGTACAAGATCAAATCAACAGATAAAGACAGAGACAACGGGAAAAAAATGAGTGGCTGTGTCAGTCCCAGGGTCAGTGTGGCACAAGTGAGGAAGCCATGACACCATCAAGGTCAAATGAGCATCTACAGTGAACTCATTTGATGATGTAATTAGCATACGTGACGTATGAATACGGGAATGAAAAAGGAGAAGTAATTAGCGCCATTAAAGATAATGACTTCAATGAAAACGAGAGAGAGAGAGAGAGAGAGAGAGAGAGAGAGAGAGAGAGAGAGAGAGAGAGAGAGAGAGAGAGAGAGAGAGAGAGAGAGAGAATATCTATAGTTACGAAGAGCGAGACATGTGAGTTCCAAGGTTTTTTAAGTACTTTGTGAATGATAGAGTTTTGACGGATACTGGGTCCAGGGAGTGGAACTCGATTGGAGAGCCAAGCCAGATGTTCATTAATGAAGAAATGATCACCTTTGTGTAACTGCTGACGAAGGAGAACGTGCGAGGGACTATGTATGTTCTTCCTGACACATGGGGGCGGAGGGACAACACTATGGCAACAGAGAACGGGAAGCTGTGTCGACAATTGTAGTGTTACCCCTGAAATTATCAGCGCGAGAGACACACACACACACACATATATATATATATATATATATATATATATATATATATATATATATATATATATATATATATATATATATATATATATATATATATATTTTCACAATATTACTCAGGGGGTTGACAGTGTTGAGATAAATGCGAACTAATTAATGACGGGACCAAGGACGGCAGGCCTAGTGTGCCAAGAACTAGAGACCAGTGTGAGGCAGTGTGTGGTGGTAGGGTGAGGCAGTGTGTGGTGGTAGGGTGAGGCAGGGTGAGGCAGGGTGAAGGAGAGAGTGAATTTACGTCAGTGCCCCCTTGTGGAGGCGCCGCTCGTCCCCCGTTTTTGCTGCCGCCACAGTAATCTATTTGGGTCGCTCAACCCACTCTTGTTTTCATTTCCGGACAGCAATTCACTTATCCCGTTTTCTTCCCCTTTTACGACACTTAAGATATTTCTATTCTTGAAAATCAAGAGTTAAACATTTGGTGATTTACGTTGCCATGACGTAACTATCATTTACATTACATGTTTTTACATCGTTAAGAAAACAAGCATATCAGGTTTCAAGCACGCACGCACGCACGCACATCTACGTATTGATCCATCGCTAGGAATTACTTATTTCTATTTTTACCTCAAGTTTATTTTGTAATAATAATAATTCACGAACCTGCGTACAAAAAAAATCTTGAAGGGGAATGTAAGTGTATTGATGTGATAACCTAACATTAACTTGTCGTCACCCAAACCAAATTGTAGACTTAGTTGTATGTTGAAACTGTCCAAGTGGCGAGGTACGCTTTACTGAGGCTCAGTCAACCCAAGTTCACAATAAGAAAGTTCAGGTTTGTGAGGTTGAAGCTAACTCGAGGTTCATTTAACTGAGAGGTGTTCAGTCGAGGTTGATTGTCTGAACTTGGCGGGATATCGAACCCACACGACACAATAAGCGAAGCTCTGAGGTTTACCTTCTGAACCCCACGCGAAGTTGCCTTGGAATAACAGCTCCAGGGTTGGGGTTCAACTCCAGGGTTGAGGGTTCAGTTCCTCAGTGAACCCCGGAACACGAGTGACCCCGACATAACAGACCAAATAGTGAAGTTCACATCTTGAACTATAGGATGACGTTGACCCCGTTATAATAGCCCTAGCTGCTCGCGTTACGTCTTGCCTCGGGCTCACGGTGAATGGGGTAGGCCTTCTTTAAGCCTAGGCTCGACCATCGACCCCCAACCCAGGTCTGGGATCGACTGTCGAACCCACTCACCCCTCGACTGAAACGAACTGTCGACCCCATCGATGCCCTCAGCTCTTAAGATGAGACTCAACCTTCCTTACAAATACCCAATGTTGAGCCGGAGGGAGTGGTGGTTGGGGGAGGAGTAGCCTTTTGCTTCACTGCTCGGTCTCCATGTATAGTGATGGTGAGGAGTAGCATTCTGCTTGGCTATCCTGTCTCCATCTACAGTGATGGGTGAGGTGGGGTGGGGGCCTTCTGCTTGACTATCTTGCCTCCATCTATACAAAACAGGAATATAGGACAATATCACCTTCCTCCATCAGATAACCCCGTCATGGAACATCAGGTCTTTTACCATCTCGCTTTCTCTCTTGTATCTAAAGCCTCACTAACTTACTTACCTACAACCTTGCCTCTCTCATCTATTCCCAGCTACCTACCCTCTTCCCTCGCTTATCAACAACCTACCTTAACCAACTCGCTCCCCAACCAGCGAGCCGGGCCAGCACCACCCCCGTACATTCTCCCACGAAAACACCATTTGTCTATGATCAGCCTTAGGCCTTCCTGGGATAGAAAGAAAAAAAAAAAGAAAATGTATGGAGGGGGAAGGAACAAGTCCAGGTCACGTCTTCTACAAGGGTCTGAGCAAGCCTTCTGGTGGGATGAGGGAGGGAGGGAGGGTTCTGGTCAAGTAAGTCTTCTACAAGACACTGAATGAGCAGTGTATATATAGATGGTTCTGACACCTCCATCACTTCCAAGAAGGACCTGAACAAGACTTCTATAATACTCTATAGAGTGGCTGTACCCCATGACCTCTCTATCCACCACCCACCCACTTCTCCTCAACCTCCCAGACATTCTACCAACCCGCCCCCCCTTCACCCCATCTCCCGTGTCATTACCACCCAGCGCACTGCCTGGGAGGGAGGAGGAGGTTGCTGTCTCCCAGCACACCTGGTGATTACTCTGGGGGATTATTGCCACCAGCACCACTCGTGGTCCCTGCCGCTCCTCCGTGCGTTCCTTGATGCTCCAGGAGTGGAGAGGGTAAACCCCCAGGTGTGTGTTGTTGTGCTCCTAGACACCAGCAGAAGGCCAGACCCGCCTACAACCACAACTCTAGACCACGACCACAGCTCTAGACCACAACCACAGCTCTAGACCACAACCACAACTCTAGACCACAACCACAACTCTAGACCACAACCACAACTCTAGACCACAACCACAACTCTAGACCACAACACAAGGAAGGACATCTTTAACGCATTCCACTGATTTTGGGATCTAAGAATGTTATTATATTCACCAAAATATTTGTTTGACTACAGAATAATAACGGTAACTCGAATATTAACATCTGAAGGGTTGTCTATATATATACAAGTCCATGATAAGTGGAAATGTCAATATTTGACAATAATCTCGATGAAGAATTACATTGGTGAATATGTCCGGTTTTGTGGCACATCAGAGGAAATAGCTCTGAGGGCGAATGTGAACCACGGAAATAGGAGAGAGAGAGAGAGAGAGAGAGAGAGAGAGAGAGAGAGAGAGAGAGAGAGAGAGAGAGAGAGAGAGAGAGAGAGAGAGAGAGAGAGAATCATAATTCATGAGGGAAAGTAGATGTAGCGGCGTCTTACCACACACAGACACACACACACACACACACACACACACGTCCTTACCTAAGTACTTGTTTGTTTTGCGCGTAACTCGGGAACCGTATTGGCGCGAGGTTCAAATGTTATATGGAGATGACTGGATGATGATTTCCTATTAACAAATGTCTTGAATATATCTAATGTGTGTTGTCAACAGACCTGCCAAACACACGGATAGCCTCTGACTCCCTTACACCACACAAACACACATCTTGCGCCCCCTACACCACACAAACACACACCTTGCGTCCCCTTCACCACACAAACACACACCTTGCGTCCTCTACACCACACAAACACACACCTTGCGTCCCCTTCACCACACCAACACACACCTTACGACCCATACACTACACAAACACACACCTTATGACCCCTACACCACACGAACACACACCTTGCGTCTCCTTCACCACACCAACACACACCTTGAGTCCCCTTCACCACACCAACACTTCCTGGTAACATATGAGCCGTCAGCGTTACGAGTGGTGTAAGACAACAGGTTATTACGTCTTACGTTATAAAGCGCTACACTCCATTACAGAGCCTGGCTGTGACAGATGTTGCAAAGGTTGCAACACGAAAATACACTACAAATATATATATATATATATATATATATATATATATATATATATATATATATATTATATATATATATATAGTGTGTGTGTATGTACACAATCGTTATCATCATACAACCCCAGCTCACCTGTCGTAAATACGCCCTGGGACTTTAATCCCAGAAATCCCCATCCAGGGCATCCTGCAGCTCTAAAGCTGCGCTACATTCAGCAGCAGGGACAGCAAGGACTCCTATCAAGCGAATTAGTTCGTCCGTTGATGACAGAGCCTCACCGAAGGTGACTTTTCGCTCGCGGCGGAGTCCGGCAACACCCCCCTCCCCCCCTTTACATTATACAAACTACCAATTCAGCAGGTCGTTTCGAAGCGCCTGACGAAACTGATGGTTAATCTTACCTACCCATCTACGTGCATCTAACCAAGCAGCCAGCAGCCTGAACTATCTAGTTTAACCACCCTTGACCTCCTAGCCACCCATAGGCACCTAATTACTGAACCACTCATCCCGCTCTTAGCAATCCCTGACTATCGAACTGTTCATTTAATCACTCCTAACTCTCCAACAGCCCCCCTAATCACTATTCACTCACTAACTACCTAATTCTTGAATCATATGAATCCATCATATCAAATTCTTTAATTGCCTTCCCCTTTCGTTGCCTCTAACTACCTAACTGGCCAGTCCCTTCCAACATGCACCCTTCTCCCCAGGGCGGCGCTACTTTCCCAGTCTAACAAGCGAACGGCCTCGTAACGACGTGAACTGGCAGTTTTACAGAACTGTTGTCGTTCCCGAGTCAAAAATAGTAACAATGGTTCCTCCTTTCCCTTTTACACACACACACACACACATATATATATATATATATATATATATATATATATATATAAACCATTCCTGCCCTGTGGTCCAGGCTGGTAAACGTGGCTGACTGCGTTGCAGAAATCCCTGGGCAAGATAAATAAACAAGTATATAGTAGACAGGAGAGTAACAGCCACAGACAGACAGACAGACAGGCTGGGTAACAGCCACAGACAGGGCAACAGCCACAGACAGACAGACAGGGCAACAGCCACAGAGAACAGCAGAAGGTACAGGATGGATTGGGTAAGCATGTACAAGAGTTTCAACAGACGTTGCAAAACACGATGAAGCAGCAGAAAGGTAGGTGGATACACTGCCTCCCTCACTCGACACACACACACTCGACACCTACTCGACAGATGACACAAACACTCGACACACCTCTCGACAGATGACGACAGCAGTCATCATTCGACGTCTGACACATACCATTCGACAGGTCGACACTTTCATCAGCACTACGTACCAAGCCAACCAACTCAATGCGCAGGAAAACATCGAGTACTCCATCACAAGGAAATCAATGGTGTCTTATGTCCCGCAATCAATTAATAATAATCAAAATAACTAACGACCCCATTAACGTGCAAACCAACAAACTGATACGCCATATCGTTTATCATTTCCTAACACACATGTGTTATCAGTCTGAGTGTGTCAACACTGAACACTCCTGAGTTATACCATCTGTACCAAACATATATTTTTTCCTATTCAATATGTAAATTCATGCAACGCCATTCAGCCAGATATACTCAGTATGTGGGCTGTGTGGGTGATAACTGTAGGGAAGTACAAAGTTCTAAGCATGTACTGTTCTCTGTTCTTTAAATCACACAAAAGCAGAACGTGTTCACACACAGACAAACAAAAATCCAACACACTCCTCATGCATCTGACTCTTAGAATATAGAACTAATCCGTCAAAGAAACCAGAATTATGTTAGAAACCTACACTACAACGGGAGTACTTAGCCAAAAAACCCCACAGAAACCTCACGATAAAAACCTATAATGGTTCGTCAAATAAAACCTCAGAAACCTCTTAAAAAACACCACAGAAATCGGCCCAAGGAAACCCCTTTTGGTTTCGTCAAGGAAACCAACACATTTCCTTCAAAGTAATGATCAGAAAACATTGGAAACGTGTGAAAGAGACCCAGGAGTATCAAAATAACCATATCTTAGTCCAATTTATTCTTTTTCCCTCCAGTTCTAATATATTCTCATGAAATTTACTATTTTCCGTCCATTTTACTCATTTTCCCTGTCCAATTTCACAAATTTTCTCCAATTTTAGTATTTCTATCCCAAATCTTCCTCGATTACTAGCAATTTCAATGTTGCCTAAGATGTTTCACTTACTGAATTGAATACTACTACTACTACTACTACTACTACTACTACTACTAACAACAATTAATTTGGTGTTGATATCAGAAAAATTCTTTGAGAAACAGGATGCAGCACAGATCAGACAGATACACACAGACAGACAGACAGATACACACAGACAGATGCACACAGACAGACAGACAGATGCACACAGACAGACAGATACAGAGACGGGATGGGGGTTTAATGGGGTTGGGAAGGGGGTGTTCTTGGGGTGGAGTGGGGATGGGGGGGTCGAACATAACTGTTTCTGAACGTTCACTTTTGGTGCTGCAAGTCACGGTACCTCACGATCTTTACCTCTTTTCTTCCCCCTTTTTTTTTTTTTTTTTTGGTTCGTCCGTCCATTCTTCTTGACGGGGCACACACACACACACACACACATATATATATATATATATATATATATATATATATATATATATATATATATATATATATATATATATATATATATATATACACACACACAGATAGACAGATAGATAGATAGATAGATAGATAGATAGATAGATAGAGAGAGAGAGAGAGAGAGAGAGAGAGAGAGAGAGAGAGAGAGAGAGAGAGAGAGAGAGAGAGAGAGGTGGACTCGGTGATCCGAGAAAATGGGGCACAAGTCGACGAGTCATGTTTACAGTTATGTGGGCATCCCACAGCCCATGTACATCTCCCTCCCACGTATGCCGATCCATCAACCACCTACACCGTCCCATCTACACCCTCCCACCTACACTACGTCTTATCCCAACACTTCCCGCCACAACGGCCGCTACCACCAACAACGTCTTGTTTAGTTTGGAGAAAATTCCCGGGATTCGAACACTCTGGAGACTTCCGCCCCTCACTCTATAACCAACTGACTCACCCTCCTCCAGATAGTGGGGTTCGAACCCAGGACGTCCATGATTCCCAAAGTCCTACAAAATGAGGTCTGGTAGCCGCTGGAATACATCTGATGTATTCGTTAAAGCTATACGTTGTGTCCATGTTCCGTTCCTCCTGTGCCAATCTTTATCGTTTTCCGTCGTCCTGTGAGTATGTGACTCGTGTTCCGTTCCTCCTGTTCTTATCTAAGTCACCTTCCGTTCCTCTCCGACGCCGGACACCCATGACAACAGACCCTCGTCTCGTTCCTAGGGGAGGGGGGGACCCCAGCCCACCACAACCCCCGAACCACCTTCACTTTCCACCATTTGCGCTTCCGGTTCCTCTCTCTCTCTCTCTCTCTCTCTCTCTCTCTCTCTCTCTCTCTCTCTCTCTCTCTCTCTCTATGTCACTTCAACATTCTTTCATTGATTATATATTCATCTATCACCGGTACTTCTGCCTTTATCCATCCAACACGGAAAGAACCAGTGAACCCCATCTATCACAGAATGAACTAGTGAACCCCATCTATCACAGAATGAACCAGTGAACCACATGTATCACAGAATGAACCAGTGAACCCCGAGTATAAAAGGTTGACCGTCGACCGAGACATCTCGACACAGGCCCAGGGCTCCGAGAGGGAAAGGTTCGACCCACAGACCCAGATTACGAAGCTCGACCCTCCTCCAACTCTTGCCACCTCACCACGGCGGCTGCCTCTCCTCATGTGTACGGCCAGCATCGCCCACACAGGGTCATGTATACATGAATACGTACATGGGTAAATATACAAGGAAACGTACCCATGGTCATGTAAATATGCACATGCACATGTCAACACAAGACTAAAATATGGTCACACACACACACACACACACACACACTTAAGAGTCGACATCGGTCCTAGCCTGTCACCAGAGACCCACTTCAGGAGAATAGTTAAGGAGACCAACTGTCTGCTGGCGAATATGAGAATTGCATTCAAATTCGTGGATAAGGAAGTACTGAGCCAGCTGTTCATATCCTACACTAGGCCAAAACTAGAATATGCTTCTCAGATTTGGTCACCGCGTCTAAAGAAGTACAAAGAGCTAATAGAGAAGGTCTAGAGGAGGACAACAAAGAATCTACCAAAACTAAGAGAAATGAGTCATAACGAAGGGCTTAAGAGCCTTCAAATATGCCCATCTTGAAAGAAAGAAGAGTGAAGGGTGACTTGATCACAACCTTTTAAGTTTTTGAAACAGATCGACAACGTAGACCGCGAACAGTTCTTCGAGATATGTGAAGAAAGAACAACTAGTGAACAGAATATGACGTTAATCATTGAACTAGAGCAAAATGTGAGGCAATACTTTTATAGTATAACAATGGTGGACGAATAGAAGAAAAGTAATTGAAGATATGGTTAATGTAGACAATGTACATGAATATGAAAAGTTGTATGGTAGAAAATGGTCAAGAGACGGGAACCCACGACTATAGAACTCCTTTCCCATATGGTATAGCTTAGCACACACACACACACACACACACACACACACACACACGAGTAAAGACATGGTACATATAACAAAGTTGTGAGATAGAGCAACACGATTGTAAAGCTCCCTCCCCGTAGCGCACATATAGTAATCACACCCTAAAGTGATCGACCAAGGCAGCCATAACGTAATGGCCAACACAGTCATCAACCTTCAGCTGCGGAACAATCTCATTGCACCGGTGCAGACGTACGTCCTCAGTGATCACCGTCAGACTGTGCGCTTCCGAGGGGGCATCTCCACCTTCAGGTCCCTCACCTGTGGCCTCCCACAGCACACCAAGATGGCACTCTTGTCTTGCCTCATCCTTATATATGATGCCTTGATGGATGTACCTGCTTGATGGATGTGCCTGCTGATGGATGTAACTGCTTGATAGATGTGCCTGCTGATGATTGTGCCTGCTGATGATTGTGCCTGCTTGATGGATGTGCCTGCTGATGGATGTGTTCTCACGACTCTACCATTGGTGTTCCATCCCTTACAGTCCCATTAAGGCCCCAATCCCCTCCAGGTGTCTCACTCCACGCCAGACCCTGTCCCATCCCCTATTGCCTAACTGGGCCCCAGTCCCCTCCAGGTTGTTCAGGCTTCTCAGTGTCACTCTGGACGATAAACTAAGCTGGAGGGAACATGTCAGCACCCTCATCAAGTCCTCCAGCTAACGTCTCTACATTCTCCGTCGACTCAGTACACTTGGCCCCCTCTGCACCTGAATACACGAACACTTACACAACTTTCATTCTTCCAAAACTCATCTCTGCCTCCCCCTGCCTGGTCTTCCTCCACGTCCACCACACAACAGAGGCCACAAGAGAGGTACAGAAAAGGGCATGCAAAATCATCCTGGCTCCTTCCTACACCACCTAGCGTGAGGCGCTCAACACACTGCTCCTCCTGACTCTCACCAACCATCACTTCATCTGACAGTTCGGGATGAACCTACTGCACCAGACCCGCCACCGTCACCTCCTAGCACCAGGGATCCCTTGTCCCCGTGGTTGCAGTTCGGCGCCACAACCACATGGATCCCATCATCCCGGCTGGTACAGACCACTGCAAGAACAGCCCCATCCCAATAATCGTTTGAAAGTCCCTCCACCCACCACCACCCTCCTCTTGCTTGAGTCTCACTGTTTCTATTGAGTGGATTTTCTCCGTATGTCTAAGGCTTTGGCTACAATGATCATTATTACATCCACGAACACACACCACATCCACCCACACTGAACACACCCACTCACTCAACACACTTTCAGAATCAACACATCCACGCACTCAAACCACTCAACAGACGTCATCAAGCAACACATCCACACCCAGAGAATCAACACACTCAACACATCAACACACTGAACACACCTACACACTCAACACACCTACACACTTCACGACACAGGGAGGTAAAGATTAACATTCTAGTGGTGGTGGTCTAGGTTGGGGGGGGGGGAGGGGGACACGGCGGGTGAAAGTTGGCTACCCTACCTGGACCGGTTCTGTGGGGGGAGGGGAGGGGGGGAGGGGAGGGGGGGGGAGGGGAGGGGAGAGGGAGGAACTAGGTAAAGGGTAGCCCTCCCCCCACCACCCCCACCTACCTATTTAGGGAGTTAACTGCTCCACAACACTCCACTTACCCTAACCTACCAAAGGGGTAACTATCCTTCCCTCACATCCATTACTTGCCTATGTAGGTAAGAGGAAAACATCCAGTCCACCACGACATACCTACCTAACCAGGGGCGTGGGGGGGGGGGGATCTCCCTTCAACCCCTTCTCTACCTACCTAGTGGGCAACCTTCATGATATATTCCTCAACCACCACTTGAATAATTCCCACAATATATACAATATATATATATATATATATATATATATATATATATATATATATATATATATATATATATATATATATATATACTAGGACTAGAAATGATATTAAACCGGACGAGATGAACTCCACACATGGCCATAACTTTTCCTCACCATCAAACAAATGAATAACTAAATAATGAATCTTTATAAATTGATAATATTATTATGAAAAGCATGGGCTTGAAATTCACTTTTCTTTACAAAGTGATGGCTGTAATTCGTCTTTTCTAGAGTGCCCAGCAACTGAAAGTAGATTACATATATTCTATGTTCACTCTTTCCTGTAGAATGTCCATGTTAGTATACTCTCTCCACACCAGCTGGCGGTCCTTCAGAGTTCTCATCCAGCAAGCTAATGTGCCGGAGGGAGTGGTGGGTGGGGAGGAGGCTATAGCTTTATTGTACTGTCTCCATCTATAGTGGTGGAGGAACCTACAGTTTTACTATACTGTCTGCCACCATCTATATCACGTCAGCAGACATCCCCTCATCTCCCCTCCAACCTATCTAGGAGGACCAATGTCTCACCCTACATAGGTTATAATCCTCCCTTTACCCAGAGTATTTAGGGGGTAAGACCTACCCTAGTCACCTGCTTTCCCCTTAGCCAAAAAGGGGACATATCAAACTTAGGAATCCCACTAACTTATATACTTGATTTCCTAGTGACGATGTTTCCTTCGGTTTACTTAATATTTGAAGGTACACTTATACTTAAAACAATAATGTAGAAAATGAGTAAAACTATTTGGCTCGAAAATATCGTAAAGGAATAGTCAAACGTTCTCAGATTCTCGCGAACGTCAACAATGAATCCGGATTCATGAGAATCCGAGTTTTTATGCACAGATCTGTGGCAGGGGGTACAGTCAGTGTGGTGGCTGACATGGCTCTAGTCTCGAAATATCGCTGGTCTAAAGACGTCGCCAAGGCCTGGTTTCTAACGTTGAGCGTTTGGTTAAAGTCTGGTTTCTAACTCTCAGACACAAATAAATGAAAGCCAACAACCTTTATAGAATCAAAAGAACAACCAGAAGAAATAATAAAAAAAAATATATAGAATAAACGAGTAATCAACAATGATAAATGATAGAAGCGTCAAGCAGGTTCTTACCTTGACACACAAGACGAAAAAAAAAAAGCTTTGTAAGTAACTATTTTCTCTGTAAGTATTAAAAGTATAAATACTATTCTAAACAACACAATGAAAAATATTCCAGAAATTACAAAACGAGCAGTAGGTAAATACAGACATCCAAAAATTAATTACAAGAATCAACAGATGATTGTTAGACGAAGACCCCAAAGCCTTATATGTGACAACAGATGGTCAGACTAGAACCCAGGTCATCACTAGACCCCAGACCATCGGTTGTACACACGACAGAGAAAGAGCAAATGATTAATGGATGATGAGAGGAAGCCGCAGGGATACTTTCATCTGCCTGCAGAGCAGCCTTGAGCCACACCAGGGATCAGTATATCAAAAAATAATGATAATCTATCAATAATGAAATAACGTCACGAGAAGTGAAAACTGGTTCAGTATAGTTTGTATACAAGGGGGGTGCGCCCCTGACGGCTGGGAGGTCCAGTGTACAGCTAGGGTTCTCCAGGAAGCCCTAATCTCTTGGTTTAAGGGCTCAATCTACCCTCAGAAGAGGGCCTTTTCTCTGGAGCGAATGAAAGCCCTCATCTCTGAGGTAAAGGACGGAGTGTAGCCACAGAGAGAGAGTGCTTAATTCCGGGATAGAGGGCCGAGCTTAATTCTTAAAAAAAGACCTTCATCTCTGGGGTGAAGGAGTGAGTGTACACCCTACCAGAACTACCATCTCTGGGGTGAAGGATGGAGTCTCTCCCTCAGACGGTGGCCACTTATCTCAGGGGTGAAGGATCAAGTCTACAATTAAAGGAAAGAGTTGGTGTTAGTAAGCCAGTGTCTGCGGCTCCCAACCCTACCAGTCGTAAGTACAGGGTTCCCTCCCTCTATCCCACCCTCTATTAAACCTTCCCTTCCTCCATCATTACCCCTCCATCATTACTCCACCATCCTCCTCCATCATTACTACTCCATCTTCCTCCAACACAGAGGGTTCAAAGACCCTCTCTGCATATATTACTCCAGACGCTGGTCAAGGTCAGGATGTGGCGGTGGTGGGGAATACAGGAGCTCTGCCCTTCATCCCATCCTTCCTTTGGCCCCATTCACCCCCCCTTCCCCTTCCCCCTCCCTCCAGAGCACATGGAGGAAGCGGTCCACTGGACCAACACCAGAGCAAGACCAGGACGAGACAAAAATTCTAACCAAGTTGAGACTTGGAAGGCCCACAGCTGTCGAACCCCCGTCGAACCCTGTCAAATGCCGATCCAACTCGACCCTATCAAATTTGTACTAAGTTTCTATTTATATCTCTATCTACTGGACAGCTCCCTAAACCCCCTCCCCAACACGGGGACGCTTCTCCCACCCCTAGCACCAAGCGGCCGTGGCTGACGTACCTGACGGCGAGGATGTGGGTGGCCGTCTGGGAGATGAGGGCGACGGCTGCGATGGTTCTCGTCTCCTCGGTTCCGCTCATGAGGCTGTAGTAGTGGAAGGCAGGCGAATCCGGACCAAGCTTCCCTCCTGGTGGGGGTTAAGGGAGAGGAGGAGAGATAAAGAAGATGGGAGTTACCACAACTGGAGTACATGATGGGTAATTAACAAGCTGTATGGGTAAGATACAAATGGGTCATTAGCCATGGATATTTAATCAAGAGATGGAATGCATTGAGTTGATGCCTTGAAGACGACGGCACAACCCTTGGGTGTGATGGCCCGACCTAAGACCTGGCCCTTAAAGATTTAGTTCCAAGGGTCGTAAGGTCGTGCTCAAGGAGTAGTGAAGTTAATGTGTGGACGATAATTCAAAGGTGAACAATACTTGACAATCTGTTACGATGGAGGGATAACTGTCCCTAGATTACCTGGCAATTATGGCACACACATGTATGATAATTAGGCAAAAGTGTGTATAATTCTTAGGCAAATGTATGTCATTTCATCACAACCATGGACGGTGTGTATATATATATATATATATATATATATATATATATATATATATATATATATATATATATATATATGACAGACCACATATGTGTATGATGATAAGACATACATATGCAAGATAATTGAACACGTATGGTAATTTACACGCAGTAGAAAAGATGGAATTGCCAAGCCATTTCTATACGAGTAAAAATCGTAGATGTAATCTTTATCTTCAAGTATGTATGGCATTACAACTATGTATGATAATTACATGTATAATAATCATGTGTAATGATTACAGCTATATCAAGTATACTCACAAGTACATGGAAGTATCTGTTTCTAATCTCTTGCTTGTGAGAAAACTATGCATGTGTGTGTGTGTGTGTGTGTGTGTGTGTGTGTGTGTGTGTGTGTGTGTGTGTCGTAATTACAGCCGTGAACAGACATCACTATACACACAAGAAGAGCAGCTCTGGGCTGCGCAATAACAGCAAGCAGTGAACTAATTCCCACAGATTCACACCACAGTGGTAAAGGGGTTATAATTACCTCTAGCTGCAGGTACCTTATACAATATTCATAATTACATGTGGAAATGTATTGATCACAGGCGTGAAATGCATGTACACTAATCACTAAAGTGTTCAGTCCAACAATATGTAGAATAATCATAGCACTTTACAACTAAACACTTACAAGGGGAAAGAAATGGACTCTGGAAACACTTTTTCTCAAGTGTATCAACACACTTACCCTAGTGTCTTCAAAACACACACACACACACACACACACACACACACACACACCTCAGGAACCTTTCTTTCAGCCTGCCTTCCTTTTTAACGAGTGTCTATTTGTTCGCTTATTCGCCAGAAAGTTGTTGTTCTTAGTAATATATATATATATATATATATATATATATATATATATATATATATATATATATATATATATATATATATATATATATATATATATTGTCGAACGTCTTTTTTGGTAGAGGTGGCAGTATAGTATGAACTTGGAGTTCGTCCAGTAATTCTTCAGCTCTGGAAAGGAGTATCTCAGGGACGTCTTGCTCTGCCAACAGAAGGATGTTGGCTTCTGGTGTTGGAAGCTAACTTTCCATCGCGGAATTTGGGGCCCATGATTCACACCCATATGTCAAGGAAGGTCTCTTAAAAACTGATGTGTATGGATATCATTATCTTTAGTCGACATGGGATCCTTCTGGACGCTTGGTACAGAATGAAGGCGATGTTGGCTAATGCCAGTAACCTCTTGAAGACCATAGTAGGACACTTAAGGACCATGGCGTTACCAATGAAGACCATAGTGCGACACTTAAGGACCATGGCGTTACCAATGAAGACCATTGTACGACTCCAGAGGACTATGGTGCGACTCGTAAAGACCATGGTACTACTCTTGAGGACCACAATACGACCCTTAAGCATGGTGTACGATGGCCCGGCCTTAAACCTGTCCCTAGACATAAGTTAAAGGCCATCCATCGTCCTCAGGGGTCGTACCACCGTGCTCAAGGGTCGTACCATCTACCACCTGCTCTTGGAAGGTCACCCCTCCCTCCACCGAGCATGTTACAACATTACATCATTAACATATGCAGGAGTCTATCTCCACATCGGTGTGACGTATTTCAACACATAAGTGTGTGTGTGTGTGTGTGTGTGTGTGTGTGTGTGTGTGTGTGTACGCGCGCGCGCGCAAGAAGGTCAGACTGGGGAGTCGACAGCACACTTCCCTGTAGCATTCCAGTCTGGTGAGAACCAGTCCTGATTCTCTGATGGCACCTGTCACTTGGCCTTTGGTTGCTCTACCTCAGCTATTGTGGACCATCGCGATCATCACTCACCAATGTTGGCCTTTGTCTGAGGAGGTTTCTAGATCACCTTCTGTAAGTCGATAAATGAAGCAGATCTCTAGAGCCTTATTCTCTCTCCTTATTCCACTCCCAACTTTTATAATAGCTAGTTCTGACTGCCAGGATCGGACATATTCTTCTAAGACTCATTGTTACATTTCATTCCAGTATTTCCTCGTACACCTTCCTTGTATGTGCCAATCAAATCATCATCTGTTTTATCCTAATTTTTTTATGGGTGAGAAATTTCTGTTCTCCAGTCTTTCTGGACCTGTCCAGGCCACAATGTGGGCAACTGGTAATTAAGAAACATCTCAGAAACCCAATCTTACCCATACTATACAGACCTCACTTACGATTCAACGATCATAACCAATAGACTCTCCATCATCCTCAGAACTTCTGTGATCATTCTAAGGACCTCCATGATCATTCTAAGGGCCTCTCTAAATGTCCTAAGGTCATCCCTGATTTCTTTTCTTTATATAATTTCTTATTTATCGTCTGCCTGCTTGATGTAGGTTACTCTCAGCATTTTTCTTCGCTACACTCATAAAACCTTCTCAATCTGCTTTCATTTGTGATGACATCTCTCTTGGTTCTGTTACCAAGTCTGTTTGAGCATAAATCTTTGAGTATCAGTCGCTGGTGCATTTTTTTTTTTCAACTTTTTCACTAATGTTCACCAATCAATCATCCATTTTCTCTTTACAATTTGATTCATAGCTTCATCTTGTATGTTTCTTTGTTCCACTCTACCTTCATGTGTGGTACCTTTCTCCTATTTTATCTCCGTACTCTCGTCCATTATCTTAACATATCCAAACTTATTATTTCCTCTTTCCATGTCTTGTGTGTGTCACGTCGCTTTCCTTCTATTGTGCAACATGTTGCAATGTCAGCCACCGAAATACTCAAAAGGTTTCCTTCCTCTTGAATCATTCATACGACCATCAGACGTCTTTCATCACATATGCAAATCCGAAGTCCATTTATACATAACATATTCCATCAGATATTCTCTCACATGTATCTTTCTTTCCTGTTCCCTTTACATTTTTGCTGTATCTGTTCTCAATCCGGAAAGGAAGCATTTTGTGGTCTGCATCGTAAGACAAAAGGGGAGTACGTCCTACATATAGAAATGTATGAGCACGACGAAACGATCCTTGAGTACGCCAGTACGACCCTCGAGCACGGCGACACGACCCTTGAGCACGACGGTACAACCCTTGAGTACGACGGTACGACCCTTGAGAACGACGTTACAACCCTTGAGTACGACGGTACGACCCTTGAGCACAAACCTTAAGGGTCAAGTCAAAGGCAAAATCATCATGTCTAAGGGTCGTACCGTCGTGCTCAAGGGTCGTGCCGTCGTGCTTGTATCGTACCGTCGTGCTCGTGTCGTACCATCATATTCTAGAATCGCACCGACGTGTCCCAGGCACGATATACACAATCATTAGTTAGAAAGACCAAACATACCTTCACCTGTGTGTGTGTGTGTGTGTGTGTGTGTGTGTGTGTGTGTGTGTGTGTACATCATCAATCATCGTCATACCTTCTATCACTTGTTCATGGCCTTAGAAACCCATCACTTGTACTCCTTCCCATGATTATAACTTCATAACTTGCAGCATTAGTCACCCTCACAATCCTCAGTTGATCACTATCTACCCGGACATTGAAATCACCACTCCTCCGCTGATCACTATCTACCCGGACATTGAAATCACCCAAGCTAATTCGAGTCTGTAACGCTTTCTTCCCATTGAAATATCTGCACACATTCAATTTATTTTCTTGAATGACATTGATGTACGTGATATCAATTGATATACCTGCTTTCCTAATCTGACTTCATCTACATACAGTAAAAATTGAAGACACTAATACTGTTCTGCAGCAGGTAAATAACTTCATAACATACCATGATGTCATCTATCATCTGGCTTCCCTCTATACACCTCGTGCATGAAGTGTTCTATCGTTTCTAAATATCTAAAATATTTTCTATGTTCATCATATAACCTATTCATGTATTTTCTTTCTTTTGAAGAAAATTAGTAACTGTCAATAGCAGATTTTCGCCTCCCTCCCTCCATATTCTGGCTAGAGATGTGTACGTGGCCACGATGGCTGCCATCTGTAAACACAACTGTAAAATTAGACTTAATATCTTAACAAAACATAAACAGCAACTTTATTCCATCCATAGTTAAAATGTTCATGTTTGTTTATCTCTGGTGTCTCTCAGACAACCAAGGAACAGGAACTCTTCTGTGAGGTGAACACAGAGCAAAAAACTGTTTAATATCGGAACAGTAGAGCGTACTCACTAAATAACACTGTGAAGAGAGAACAAGTGAACAATGTTCATCCTTGGTGTATGACAGTGTTCAGCAGAGAGGTCACACTCTAGACATTCTTTAGGGGCGTAAATCCTTTGTAGTCTTTAGGATCCTTCAACCGTATCATCCGCCTTTCTTTCATTATGATCACTGTCACTCTTTATCTAACCACAGTCACTATTTCTATCATCAGCATCCCTATCTTTACTATCACCTTCACTATTATCTTCACCGCCACCGTTCCTATCACTATCGCTATCTCTAACATCACTAGCCACATCTCTAACATCCGTATGATTACCTTTATCAATCGGTATCATTTCTACATCACCATCACTATCACTATCTTGTCACTATCTTTAACATTCATCCTCACCATCATTACTCATGTTCCCTACCATTCTCACCATCCGACACCGTGGTTTTCACCTTCATCACCGTCACATTCACCTCACCTTCCTCCCTATTTGCTCACACTATAATCACCATCAATGTCTACCCTCACCCCGTCCTCCCACTAGCCCACTAAGCGTGACCAAGGTGAGTGCTTGAGCGTGAGGGGGTTTCACGCTGTCCTACACACACACACACACACACACACACACACACACACGTTACGTCACCCGCTCCAAGGCCACCAATAAGGGGTAACTGGAAGGAAGTATCTAAGGGGTAAATGGGGAATTGTGGGGTAAAGGTGGAAGCAAATGGGTGGATTACATGGCAACAAATGGAAAGGGGATGATAACTAAGTAGATATACTGTTAATGATACTGTCAATTGTAATAACGGCACGAGATAATAATGCTACCATTATACTGACAGTTCTAATACGAGAGAGAGAGAGAGAGAGAGAGAGAGAGAGAGAGAGAGAGAGAGAGAGAGAGAGAGAGAGAGAGAGAGAGAGAGAGAGAGAGAGAGCACCGTTCATCGTTACGAAACACACATTTGTTGATGACTTTCCAACACACATGTAAATGCTCAAGCCAAACGTTGACCTCATCCCGTAGGTGGAGTGAATGTATTTACCGTCCATCAAGTTGGTGCATGACAAGTGTAACCAGGGAAAGACAGGCACAAAGTCTCCATCTCTGGCAAATGTTTTTGGACATATGAACACATCATCTGGTAAGACGTGGACACGTGTCATCACAAGATATATTATTATCAAGAGATAAGCTTTATCAGAGCTCTGTCTGCAGGGCTTTTAATGTGTAAGTTAAATCTATTACAGAATGTGAAAGTAAATTTAGTTTGCTTGTACTATGACAAGCAAATTGTACCAGCAGTGACTTGTACCATGGCAAGCATACTGCACAAACAGTACAATTCGCTGTCTCTATGCTTGTATGTGTAAGCAGTTTTTTAAGCAACGAGGCAACTCAAAGCAATAGATAATTTATTGATGCTGTGTTGTGTATGTGGAGAGCCTGTGTGGGGTGGTAGATATGTCAGCTGTGGCTGTTGTCTTTGGTGCCACAACCAGGCTTCAACCCTCCCATGGGCCAGGTCAGTTACTCTGCAATATATTTATTTTGATTTGTTCTAATCTTCATGTCATGTCAGGATGTGAGTGTCCAGTACGGTTGGCTGGCGTGGAAATGACTTGGAAAGAGGTCAAGTGATAAATAGTACAGGGGTCATGACCTCTGACCTCCGGCTCCAAGTGAGAATTTGTACCTCTGGATATATTTATTGCGAATTATAAACATGGACATCCAACTTTACGATCAATGAACAAAACAAACGTGAAACTGAATGAAGATTAAGACAAAAGATGAACACACATATAAGTGAGGAGGGAAGTAAGTGAGGATTGAATTAGTGGGCAAGAAACGTGGTTGAAGAAGAAAAGATGAAAGGTTCACAAACGTGAAAATGTTGCAGGAAACTTGGAAGGAAATTGTTACTTCTCATCTGGGAGAACCAGACGTATCCTTACTCACACGTCCCTTCACGTACCAGCCTCCAAACTCCAAAATGAATACGTGAAGAAGAAGAAGATGTAAAAGATGAGAATAATATCAATATAAAGAGGAAAATCTCCCCCTGACTTGAAAGATTACCCTTTAAAATACTAATGAAGTAAATCCCTAAAAAAAAAAAAAAACCTTAAAACTACGTGGCTGTTGGCAACACAAGGGTAGACAGTTGTTTTATCTGTGTCTTTCCCTCGACCGCTAAGCTTTGGAACTCTACCTTCTCCTGTCTTTCCTAGGAACTTTGACCTGACCGTTTTTAAAAGACATGTTTCCTGGTTCCTCCAGATTATCTTTCCTCCTCCTCTTCTCTCTCTCTCTTTCTTTCTGTGTCTCCTTAATTTCATCTACGTCTCAGGTCGAACCCAGGGGTGGGGAACGTGACAGAAGACTTCGACACAGAAAATCATGAATTAAATCATTGATGACAGAAAACAAGACATAGAAGAATGAATATTTTATATATATATATATATATATATATATATATATATATATATATATATATATATATATATATATATATAAAGAAAAACACGTGTGAAATATTTAATGAGTCGACATAAATGAAGGAATACATATACAAAATACAGACGAGTATAATGGACTTACCATTATGGAAGACGTGTGGCTCAACCACCTCGATCTGCTCCCTGACGAGGACGACCGCCTCCCGCACCGCCTCCTGCACCTCCTTGGGCGTCAGGTGCACGTCCAACACGCCTTCGCCCCCGCCCACTGCCACGGTGGGCGGGGCCTCCAGCACCACGCCCTGCGCCCCGCCCACCGCCGCCCACAACAGGTTCAAGACCAGGGCCGTCCGACATAACGTCCTCACCAGCAACCTGACGAAGACGCAGAAGGTGATGTGGGATACATGCTCGCTGAGGGAAGCGCTGTGGTAGATCGAAGAAAGGAAGGAATGAAGAAAGAAAGATGGAGAAGGAAGGTACGAATGAGGAAGGAAGGAGGAAGGAAGGATGGAGAAGGGAGGAAGACGAAGGAAAAAGAAAGGGATAAAGAAAGATGAAGAAACGAAGAAGGGAATGAAAGGAAAGGAAAATATGGATGGAAGGAAAATCACGAACACATGGAACAAGTCTCAGTTGGTTATCGTCACTACAGTTAACTCTCTCTCTCTCTCTCTCTCTCTCTCTCTCTCTCTCTCTCTCTCTCTCTCTCTCTCTCTCCAGCTGCCTAGCTATTCATACGTACGCAATTCAAAAGAAGGAAGAGTTCAAATATGGTCTGAGGTACAAGGGAAGTCTGGGGGTTGTAAATTTGTCCACCTAGGAAGAGAGGAGAGTAAGGGGTGACCTGATCAACACCTTTTGAGTTTTTGAACTGGATCGATGAGTTAGCGGACGAAATCTCGAAGGAGAGAGTAACCAGACGAGATAATGTAAAATAAGTAAATAAATAAAGAACTTGTAAAAAAAATATATATACATAAGTTTAAAAAGTTTTATGATGACAGGGAGTTCAAGAGATGGAACCTCCCACGTGTGGAAAACTCTCCCCCTCCTCCCCTCCCCCCCTCCCACCTACAGCACGAACAGATAATTAAAAACATAGGCAATTACGCACACACGGACAAAAAACACACTTAAAAATGCACACACACAAAAGTATAAGAACCGACATGCAAGTATACACATAAGAAAAGAGACGCATATAAACTCACACACACACACACACACACACACACACACACAAAAGAATATATACAAACGACCGCAAATATACACATGGGATTCGAACCCTTATATCCACAGTCGTCAAGGTTCCTATTGTGTGTTCCTTAAGGGTCAGGTCAAAGGCCAGGCCATCATACCCAAGGATCGTACAGTCGTGCTCAAGGGTCGTACCATCGTGGTTAAAGGTCGTCCAGTCGAGTTCCAGATTTTAAAACTCCCTTGGTCCCACATAGGTCAACATGACCTAATATCACCTAACGAGGTAGTTAGACTCCCTGACACCACATCATGTGGGGATTCTGCAACACATACCACATACCCTCCAGCAGCACACTAAGCAGTTCATATCTCTACCACATCCTCTACACCACACAGTATCACTCTACCACACTCTCTACACCACACAGTATCACTCCATAATGTTGCTTTGCTCCTCATAGAACACATCCTGCGGAACCATATCTCGTCTTACCTAACCTTCCCAACACACTAGACAACCACACAGTGTTGCCAACCACACGATGTTGCAAGCCATGCACGATCAAGAAGTACTTCCGGTGTTCCACAGCAGGCGGTGTACAGGAGGCCATTGTACTCCATGCGATGTACTCAAGGACAATGACTTCACCTTGAAGTCATGCGATGTGCTATACGGCTCTGACTTCACCTTGAAGTCATACTATGCACTCAAAGCCTTTGACGTCATTACTAAGTTATAAGATGTACTGGGGGACATTACAGGTGGACGTGCAAACACAAGCACTGTTGACAAGAGGCAAACACAGACAAGCAAAGAGGTGCACAGACAGGGGCTGAAGAGACACCTGAGGTACAAATACAGTCGGACAAAGACACAAGTTCACTCAAACAAAGGAACAGAAATACACACACACACACACACACACACACACACACACACATTGAAACACATATAAACACGGAACAAAGAGAATCCGACACAGAGACATGGTAACAAACACAAACAAATAATGAGATGTCATCTAGAGTCAAATAGCCACAAAGGAAAAAGTTGCACATAAATTCAAACAAACAAAGGCTTTACTTGTCCCCCCCCCCCCAACCACAGACACCCACAACCCCTCCCGTCCTTAATACACAATAGGAGGGAAACACACACACACACACACACACACACACACTCACTTTTCCTTTCAATTCATTATCTTTCTTGTCAACAAAGTCGCACTCGCCACACTGGCTCTATACTCAAACCCACTGTCTCGAGTTACGTCGTGCTCAAGGGTCGTACCGTCGTGCTCAAGGGTCGCACCGTCGTGTTCAAGGGTCGCACCGACGTGCTCAAGGGTCGTACCGTCGTGCTCAAGGGTCGCACCGTCGTGTTCAAGGGTCGTACCGTCGTGCTCAAGGGTCGTACCGTCGTGCTCAAGGATCGCACCGACGTGCTCAAGGGTCGTACCGACGTGCTCAAGGGTCGTACCGTCGTGCTCAAGGGTCGCACCGACGTGCACAAGGGTCGTACCGTCGTGCTCAAGGGTCGTACCGACGTGCACAAGGGTCGTACCGACGTGCACAAGGGTCGTACCGACGTGCACAAGGGTCGTACCGTCGTGCTCGTAAATTTAAAAACAAAAACATGAAAAAAGTGAACACAGCTCGGTGGCTCTTCCCCTCCCCGGGTGCTTGGCGTATTGTTAAATAATAACAAAAAACACGTTTTTTTTATGCAGATTGCAAAGCTAGCACGTAGATGACCGTTACTTAAAAGAAAAAAATAACGTTAAACGTTTGTGACAGGAGTAGATAACCGTTGATGTACCGTAACACTGCAAACGGTTCAAATAAAACTGGACCGTTACAAAGAGAAAAACCGTTACGATGGAAATCGATCGTTACAACGGTTGAAATCGTCCTAACAGCCGAGACGGATACACCGTAAACTGCCAGTTATACAGTCAAGACGATAATATATATATATATATATATATATATATATATATATATATATATATATATATATATATATATATATATATGTATACAGATAAGCAGGTTTTAGATAAGTTATTTAATGATAACGTAAACTTCCTATTAATATGTAGGGAAAGTGTGTGTTATTTCCCCCACCTGGTCTGTAAGGAAAATAGAACAGCTGTTAACTCTTTCATAGATCATCTAACAATCATACAACAAACAAAGTGTGGTTTGTGGGCAAAAGATCTTGCAAACAAAAAATACACACACACACACACACACACACACACACACACACGGACACAAACATACAATAAGAGACGGACACACCTACCTACAAACAAACAAACAAGTAAACAACCTGACATAAACTGACCGATTAGAAAGTCTAGAAAGGAACTTGTCACGCAAACAGCTGACGACGACCCAACATTCGTCCAAGTGACGCATGCGCCGTGGTTTCTACGCAGAGTTCTCTGAGTCTGTTCTCATTCATGTACCTAGAAACCCCAGGGACCTCAAGAATCGTGCTGGTCTTGAATACCAAGTTCCTCAAGAACTGCACTTGAATTATTCATGTCTAGAAAACTAAGAGTTCTCAAGAACTGTATGACGTTGTGTAGAAACCCAGACTTTTCATCTGATGCCTAGAAAACGCAGAGTTTTCAAAAGTCATACCTATTCACGTCCAAAAAAAAGAAAAAGTTCTCAAGAGTCTTATTTATCTATGTCTAGAAACCGAGAGTTTTCAAGAGTCGTAATTATGTCTAGAAAACCAAATAGCAGAAAGATTGCAATATAAATCTAAACGTTCCCAGAACAAGAGAATCTTTTGCTATTTTCAAATTTATCCCAAATGAAAGAGAGGAAACGAGGTTAACTATGTAACATGACTGAATATCACATGGAAGTATCTTGTATTTCACTGAGGCTACACCAGGAGCTAAACCTTCGAGGGGAAAAAGCCCCTCGCTTGCCTCCTACTCCTCCTCCTGTTCTTGATTTTGGAAAGTGATACTACAGAGGGGGAGGAAATTTTTTTTTTCTTTTGACCCTCACCAGCTTCCGCTGGTTGCCTTGTCCGGCAGGCAGGCAGGCAGGAGGTACGTGAGCAGTTGTCTCTGTCTGGTATCCACAAGGCTGCCGAGGTAGGAACACATTTTTAAAAACGGTGAGAATCCTTCAACATTTTAAAACAGTGTGACACAAACAAAGAGAAATAAAACAAGGATAAAAAGAGTTTAACAACGGCTGCCGTTAATGGCCAATTATGGGCCGGAAGTGACGTCACGGCCTCTTTTGTCCCGGCGACCCGGCTAGCTGAGGTCATCTGCTGCTGAGGCACTTGTCTCAGCTCTAGGGGAAGTGTAAACAATGAATGGTGGGAGGGTGGGGGAGGGGTATTGTCTTGTGGAGGGGCTGGAGGGATGAACCGGTAGGAGGGAAGAAAGAGGGCAAGGGAGGGAGTGAAAATACATCATGGGAAGGACAGATGACACACGACATGAACAGGTTACCTGTCGCATGACTAACATAGCATCTTATCTTCCTATTCTGTAGAGATGGAGACAAGATGGTGAAGCAGAAGGCTCCTCCCCACCCACCACTATAGATGGAGACAGGATGGTACAGTAGAAGGCTCCTCCCCACCCACCACTATAGATGGAGACAGGATGGTACAGTAGAAGGCTCCTCCCTACCCACCATTATAGATGGAGACAGGATGGTAAGGCAGAAGGCTCCTCCCCATCCATCACTAAAGATGGAGACAGATGGTACAGTAGAAGGCTCTCACTGGCACATCAGCCTGCAGGACAATATGAAGGAACACCAGCTGGTGTGGAAAGGGTATACTGACATGGACATTCTATGGAACAGCTATACAGAGAAAACGTGTTCTAATTTCAGCTGTCGAATCCTATACGTATGATGGATTCAAGTTACTAATCTGACATGAGAAAATGGGCTGAAGTACGTTCATATGAAACTGTCACTGTTAACCACAGGATAATTCACACTTTGCTTCACATCATTAAAGTATTTGTCATGTTGTGATTTATATGTACTGAGTGTCTTCACCTTGGAAATATATCTGATCATCGTTTTCTCTAATGGTCCATATAACTGTGGTGTTGGAAATTACTTTCGCCCATGGCATCCTCATGATTTCTGGTTCTTGCATCTTTATCTGTTCTTGGCGAGTCGTGTCTCCAGGTCGCTGATGTATATCATGAAAAGTCGGGGTCCCAGGAATGATCCTTGTGGTACCGCACTTGTCACGCGCAGCCAATGGGACGCTTACCCATTTAACACCACTCACTGTGTTCTGTCCTCCCGTGGCGATCTGTTGAATATTTCAGTGATAGAAAATGTAAAGTGTCGGCCTACTTTTGCCCATATTCTGGGGGAGTTATTGCCAGAACCAGCTGACAGTAGAGAAGAAAGGGCAGGGCTGACATCAAGACGTACAGACGGGGAGGATACAGGGGTGACATTAAGACGTACAGACGGGGAGGATACAGGGGTGACATTAAGACGTACAGACGGGGAGGATACATTTGGGGAGATATCAAGAGATACAAATAGGGAGGGGGTTAATGGGGCGCCTGGGGGGAGAGGGATGGGGTAATGGTTGATCATACCAAAATTACATAGGCATTTCCGAACATAAATTCTTGACCGTGCAGACGATCCTTAAATGCCTAATTACCTCATTTGGGGTAACTCTTAAGTGAAGCAAATGAGTCATTAGCAATACTCAGTGAATGAGACTTACTTAATTACCTTCATATATGTGTTCTTAATTACCATCATATACGTGTTCTTCAGGTAATACATGTGGTGGTTATTCATTTATTAATCCAGGGTTTTCCATTCAGTCTTCCAGGGTCAAATTCATTCACTTTTTGCCTTCAAGGTTCCATGGCATTCACTCACTTCATTCACGTCCTTAGTGTGTCTTCTCTCATTCATTCAACAACACTACAAATACATCTCCACCAATACCACCCAGCACCAACACGTCTCCACCATCACAACCAACATTCACACCACCAGACACCTACAAAACCGCAAGAAAATAAACCCTTCTAAAAATAAGGTAAGCAGCAAAAACCCACAAAACCACTGCATCAACAATAGGCTATAGGCCAGAGGGTTGCTATTGTCTTAGAGCCAAGTATATCTATGGCAAAGAGGGCGGAACGTGCCTCTCTTTCCTCATAATGTCAACCATGTGAACGGTCGGGCCGGCCATGGTTCGTGGTCGGGGCGCTGGCTGCTGTCATAATCGAGGACCCACGTTCGACCCCAACCACACCCGGGTATAAAGTTAACCATGACCCTTCCTATCAGGCTCCATACTGACCAATATGTCTACCGTCAAACATTCTCTTGTTCCGCTACTTCACAATGCCATTTTCTTTATAAAATGATATCTTGAGAAAATGGGTCAATGTTGGTTTCTCATTGACCTTTACAGTAAACATTAATCAGAGAAAATCATTCAGGTCACAGAAAACCTCTCCTAAGTGCCTACTACAGCCAGGGTATGACGTAAGGAGAACTCTCAGCCAGTCACACAACACTATTCAAGGTATCCTGCCGACGTCATCGGCTCTGACAAGCGGCGTCATCCAATGGGATGTCAACCCCGGTATTGAACAACAATCACCCAGTTTAACGATGTTGTGCGGCTCCACAACTCCGTTAGTGAGAACTACGCACAATTAAGCGATGCTCTATGAACAAAAAAACTATATGGAATTAAGTTTGAGTTGATCTACTATCAAAACTATCGACCCTGAGAGAGAGAGAGAGAGAGAGAGAGAGAGAGAGAGAGAGAGAGAGAGAGTACATATTCATCCATCTGTACAATAACATGAATGCTACAACACAGAGCACGACATAATGGCTCCTCATCCATCCCCATCCATTCATCGCTCCATCTATTCATCAACCCATGGGTCCATTCACCCACCTATTTACTACTCCACCAATCATTTTACCATCCATTCACCTACCTATCTACCCATCCATTCCATTTATTCATCACCCACTCATTCATCCTTTTACTCATGACTTCCTCCATTACTCATGAGTCAGCCACACGCGGGTTAAGCTCCCGGGTCTACCGTTCATCACTAGCCCAACCTGACATTCCTTCTTTCTCCCACCACTCCCCCCTCCCAAGTATTTATCTCCCCCCATTATCTCCCTTCCTCACTCTGGTAACTGGGGAGAGACGGTCACTTTCCCCCTCCCCATCTGTCCCATCTCGGTACCTGGACCGCCACGGCCCGGGCCATTATGTACCACCGGATAAGATATGGACCAGAGTCTGGAGGCTACATGAGACAGCCCTGTAACCTAGTTATGACAGTGGTAGTACCTGTAGCACTAGTCCTAGTGGTACCTGTTGCACACTAGTCCTAGTGGTACTACAGTGTTCCCAGCATCACCAGAAGCATCACCAAGTATGCCCTAGTGACGTCATGGGTTGTTTACACTTGAACAATGTTACCAGTCATATTTTTGTGACTTCACAGTTCCATCTCACTTGAACGGCCACGTAAAGTGACTAGTTCAAAAACGTTGTAAACACTGACGGACAATTATGACATATTTACATGACGCTTCCAGCAAAGGTGCAGTTTGTTTACACACTACTTTCATAATTTACAGTCAGATACTGACAATGACGCAAGTGACATCATCATTGTTTACTTTTCATATTTGGTTGATAACTTTGACGTCACGGACTGTTTACACTCACTCTGATCATAATATTGACTCGTATGAGACCATCAACAAACTCCTGTTCTCATGAGTGGTTTCTATCCACTCTCTCTCTCATCACTATCTAACCTGCACCCAACCAACTCTGCAAACACCCATCTAAACTTACTAACACCCCCTATTTAAACCACTTTCCCCCAGTTAAATCTTCCATACGCCCAAACCAACCCCGCATTTAAAACCTACGCTTCACCAATTCCTCCACAACCACAATATCAACCCCACTAACCCCTTATTTACATCTCTCTTCCTCTAGCTCCTAAATCCTAGTCACGCTATAATTCAACCCTATAAACTTTCAACCTCCGTGCGAGGTTTTATATACGATAACTGCAGTCAAAATATAATTTCAATAAGACATTATTGTCAACCCAGGATGATAAAAGAAATCCCATCAAAATTAAAAGCACAGACACCCTCCATATATATAAAACGTCTCCAACAAAGCGCATTCATAAAGCCTAAGAACTTAAAAATCTCCAAAATCCTTTAAAATGGCATGGGTTTCCTCAAACAGGCCAGAATCCCTTAATCAAAATAACTAAAATAATCCCCCTAGAAAAATCAAAACCAATCCTTCTTATAAGATAGCTTTATTCTTCCATCCTCGACCATCCTTTAAGTACACTCAGCCATTAAGAATGTCTGATGAAAAGACCCTTAAATCTCTGCAAAGCAGAATAGCACTAACTTGTGCCCCATCATCGGGGAATTCCAGGACCAGACACAGAGACGGGAGACATAGGTAATTACTCTGTAATTACGGCCATCGGCCCTATGGGACTCTGGGATACTGTAGACTTCCCTTGGGACATCGAATCCCAACGTCTAAGTCCTAAGATCATGGTCCCTCTAAAAATTAAAATACGACATTAGCAACACAAACACATTTTCGCTACAAACGCCAACAAACACATCATCACTACAACTTCCAACAAAGACGTCTTCACTACAATCTCCAACACATCATCATTACAACCTCCAATAAAGACGTCTTCACTACAACCTCTAACAAACACATCTTCACTACAACCTCCAATAAATGGCTCCGTCATCACACCTCAGAACCACTGGGCTTTTGACCTTATGGTTATGGGTCAGGTCAGAGGGCAGGCCCAGGGTGCTGACTGTTAGAGAGGAAAAGAACAAACAAGAATTAAAAAGTGAACAAAAAAAGTATGTCCTCACAAGGAAGATACAAATACACTAATACAGTAGACTACAGGAACAATACAGCAACTAAAAATGTTCAATATACTTCATGATAATTACATGTGCTCGAGTCAGTATTGTGTGTGCTCAAAGGTCTGCATGCGTAGAGAATTGGCATGCACTTAACAGCATAGTTTGCGTGCGTTGTGGCAGCTCTTGCGTGCGTTTTCTACACAGGTAATGACTAGGTGTGTCGCCAGTTACCGCTCTCGAACCTTCTGACCTGATGACGTCATAGATAACGCACGGACAGACAAACACAGACACGAACTCACCATTATACAGGCAGATTACACTGACATACCAGATGGCTCGTACAGACAGACTACAGGAGAAGACGACACACAAACACACGTACATGTTGGCTTCCATGGTGTAGTGGTTAGCTTCGCTGATCATGATTCGCTGTGCACTCGTCTCCTGAGTTCGAACCCTTGGCGCGGCAGACGGCCCACAGCTAATTCCTGGTGTTCATCCTCCCTCTTAATCCCTCTCTAACCTCCCCTACCACTAAACCTCTCCTGCACCAGTCATGGCACCGCTAAAGATAGCAGCAACTACACTAAACGTGGCATCAACGCTAATGAGACGAACACAGCAGCAGATGGCACCAGTGGCACAGGTACCAGAAGGTCTACTGGTTGTGTTGATGGCTCCACTCGTGGCTGTGGTAACGCTTGTGTGGTGATGGCTCTGCTAATAGCAGTAGTGAGGATTGTGTTCATACTAGACAATTATTTCCAGTCTCTATCTACAGAGGTATTAAGTGATGGACCGACTTCTAGCAGGGTGTATACTGGTACAACCATTCACCAGCACTAAGGCCAGTACTCCTTGCCTACCATTACCCTCAAAAACTACCGAAATCCTGAGAAGAACCACCACCCTAGTTCAGAAGGCCGGCCATGTTTACACAGCCGGCATGACGCAACCCCACTTCCCTCGCCCAACTCTGTAAATCCTTCCCTCACGAAAACTGAAAGTGTTTTTGAGTGCCTTGGGTAGACTAAGGAGAACTATGGCGAGTGCACTCACATCCAGAGCGTGTCGAAAGTGACTTTTATTGGCCATCGTGGCAGTAATGGGCGGTAACAAGCACAAACTCCAGTTACAAAATTGGCAAGTGTCCGCTCAGGAAATACTGGCAAACCCTGACATGGTTTCCGTTAAGTTTCCCACAAGTTTGATCGACTTGGAAATACTGTCGTACTCTGACTAGCTGGACTCTGGCTTTATCATTATTTCTAGCTGGTGAAAACTACCGAAGCATCTCTTACAAAAAAGGATTTCGACACCTTTTCGAATATTACGATTCTTGGAAAATGCTTAAAGTGACCTATTACGACTCTTTGTCCCTGTGGTGTGAAGGTCAGTCAGTCATTTGCCTCAGTATATTCTGAGTAAGTATTGACGACAAAGTAGGGCCATAACAAACAAAAGCATGTAGAGTTGCGCATCCCGAGCGTCAGTTGTTTATCGGGCGGTTACATCAGTGTGAAAGTGAGTGTGGTGGCGGAGCGTCGCCAGACACCACTTTCTTGTACTATTTATTCACCGTTACAAACACAAATCACACACGAAATCAGTGACGTAATGTTGTTGTTAAAATACAAAGCCTCTCTCTGGTGTAAATGAAATGATCGGGAAAGAATTACGCAAGTAATAAATAATGAATAAATTCGTCAGTTGGCCATTGAGAGAGAGAGAGAGAGAGAGAGAGAGAGAGAGAGAGAGAACTAACTGACATTTCCCCAGTCTGTCTTGAGCTATGTAGGCTACTCAGCTCTTCCGAAATTCTTAAGAAATAGCGAGTCGAAACAGTTCCTATTATGAACTATGTGATGACCTAATTACATGGCCTGACAGCTGTTTTGTTTATCAAGAGACTATCTATTACAGGGGGAGTAGCAGAAGACGCTGGGATTATCTGTACACGCTGATAACCCGGGACTATCTGTAGTACAGTTAGGATTAAACTATTATCTGTATTATGGTTGTATTTAACAACAGTTTTGCTAAATAACAACAATTAGTTATTATCATAATTAAACTTCACGTATCAGTGGTTGTAATAAATGGGGATATATGTTGTACTATTTATGATAATAGTAATGATATCAAAAATACGTAATTAAGTACGGTACTTATAAT
Organism: Panulirus ornatus; assembly: GCF_036320965.1. Classification (NCBI taxonomy): domain Eukaryota; kingdom Metazoa; phylum Arthropoda; class Malacostraca; order Decapoda; family Palinuridae; genus Panulirus; species Panulirus ornatus. The sequence goes on along the minus strand of NC_092254.1, from coordinate 2,220,953 downwards.
GCTAATTATACCACCAGTAATGATGGACGAATTTGCATTACAAGAGCCATGCTTAATGATCCCTGGGGGTAATGTTACTATCATTAGCGAAACTATTAATGAACAGCTTCACTAATTAGAGCAGAGGAAGCCATCGCCACAATCTATCGCTCATATTCAGAAGTATTTCCACAAAAATCTCGAGGGGGAAATAATTTCTCCAACTTCTTTAAAGAAAAAAAAATTAGTTTGAGACATGAGAGGAAAAATCAGAATATTTCTTGACGTCAAAGATCCGTTTCAGGTTTGAAAATCTTTGCCGGATATTGAACAAGACGAAGATTAATCTGTCAAGAAATGTTGTTAGGTTAGTAAACATGACGTCACTGTTAAACAATGCCCTTTCTCATTGGTGGAATTGCGAGAGGCCTTAACACGTCATTATCCACGAACGCTCTAATTGGTCGACTGCTTGTGACATCATTGCCAGGAAAGATTGATGGTAAACAACGGGAACTAAAGTACCATTAACGACAACACCTTCAACTGTGCTTTGACGCTAAAGGCGGAATTCATCAATAAACCAATCTGACTTTAATTCCTCTGAGGTAAAGAAAGAATGAGAAGCCAAAATCGACAGTAATGACAGCAAGGCAGCGACTTGATGACGACACGTGGACTGGCCAATCAGAGCGAACGACGCATGGAGGAACAGCTTTCCTACTTGTCTTGTTCAACAGAATATTGAATCCCATTTTCTTTTTTAAATGAAACTTCTTAAATCAAGGAGAAAGTTATATGTAGAGAAGGCATCACTGTTCACCCCAGAACACCTCCGTCCACCCCAGAACACTTCCGTACACCCCAGAACACCTCCGTACACCCCAGAACACCTCCGTACACCCCAGAACACCTCCGTCCATCCCAGTACACCTCCGTCCATCTCACAACACCTCTGTACACCCTAGGATGTCTCCGTACACCAAAGGACATCTCTGTCTACCCCAAAACGCCCCCATACACCCCAGGACGTCTCGGTACACCAAATGACACCTCCGTTTACCTCAGGGGGCACCTCCGTACACCTCAGAGGAGCCCACGTACACCCCAGGCCAGTCTCACCACCAGGGCGGCTCAGGGGTGGCGGTGGTGGAGATGGTGGCGGTGATAAGAGATGGTGGTGACTTTGCAGGAGGAGGAGATGGTGTTGGGGGAGGTGGTGGTGGTGGTGGTGGTGGTGGTGGTGATGATGGTGTTGGCGGTGGTGTAGGAGGAGGTGATGGTGGTGATAGTGTTGGCGGTGGTGCTGGTAGTGAATATGGTGTTGAAGGAGGTGGTGTTGGTGATAGTGTTGGAGGAGGTGGTGGAGGTAACTTCCTGCTGCACACTTTCACTCTTGGGTCAGCCGTGGCCGGGGCCCGCACCCCTGGGAAGGGAGGGAGGGGGCAGCAGGTGGCTCAGGGGTTAAGAGGAGAGAGAGAGAGAGAGAGAGAGAGAGAGAGAGAGAGAGAGAGAGGAGGGGGTTCCCACACCCCCTGCAGGGAGATGAGTAAGGCAGGTTCCTCCTGAAGGAAGGAAGGAAGGAAGGAAGGATGAAGTAAGGGTTAGGACAATGTAATGGGGCCACTGGACAAGTGGAAAGAGCAAAGGGTTAAGGGAAGGGGCAAAGGGATAAGGGTAGGGGCAAGGGCACTTTAGGTAAAGGGTAGAAGGGTAAGGTAAGATTCTCAGGGAGATTACTAAGTTAAGGGAGGAGGGTTGAGGGTGGGAAGGGTGGGGTAATGGGTTCAGGGCATCGTGGTAACGTCTCAGATGACGACACACGTCATCCTTTGTTGACACACGAACGTCACTCAATTCAAGCTTCTTCGCCACACGAAAGTCACGAATTGTTGACACAAACGTCACCTCACGCTGTACTGACGACCAATTGTGCTCCACGTTACCATATTCCTGGTAAGTCCAGTTTACACGTCCAACATGTAGTACATCATGTAGTACATATAGTAAACCCAACATGTAGTACATATAGTAAACCCAACATGTAGTCCATATAGGAAAACCAACATGTAGTACATCATGTAGTACATATAGTAAACCCAACATGTAGCACGTCATGTAGTACATACAAGTCTAGACTAAACGTAAATATATCTAAATGAATATTACTTTCCTACAGACATTTGTATTGGTTTCTAAGGTAATATATCCACATAGTCTTTGATATAATGCATTCACATGGTTTCTAAGGTGATGGCTCAAGGTTTCTTCATTATGTCTACAAGATTCCTATGATGATAGTTTCATACCGTTCTCAAGACATCATCCGGTATCTAAAATCTTAAAAACAAGATTTCTAGGAAGCAACATTTTTTTTTTCAGGTTTTCTAACACTACATAACAAGGATGACATACACTTCTGTGTTCTTCAGTTTGTCAGCTTTCCCAACGTTATCTTATACATGTTCTCTAGAATGAGGGTTTTCGTACGGTTTCTGAGATGACACTTCTCTAGGTTTCTGGACGCTTCTTACTAGAGTTTAGGTGAAGTTTTTATTAGGTTTCTAGAACACTTTCTACATACTTTCTAGGTTTCTACTTTTCACAGTAGTGGGGGAGACTACTTTTCATATGGTGTCTGGCATAATACTTTTCAAAGTGTTCCGCGATGATGGGTTGTTTTCACAAGGTTTCTAAAGGTTTATAATGTTTTCTAGTGTGATCATTTCTGAGCGGATTCTAAGCAGACGTTCCAATAATATTCAAGGACGATTATTTTCTCAAGACTTCTTCAATAACACTTCTTAAAATATAATTAGAAATAAATGGTCATCATGATTCTTATTTTCAATAACCATTTTGACTTTCACTTTCTCAGACTTAGTTTTCTCATTTTCTTTTTGATTTCAATAAAGAAAACAGTAGTTTTTCAATGTCACATAATATTGATGACATTTTTTTTAAGAAAAAAATGTCGACTTTAAATGTATATTGTTTTACCATTTTCTTACTTTCTCATTTCCGCCGTGTCTGGTCTCCAAAAAATTAATCTTTCCCAAAGCTCCTCTCTGTATTTTGCACATAAACTTATTTCAAGGAAGACATGATTAATAAAATTGAAGCCTTTAACATGCATCTACTTCAAAACTATTATATTACATAGGAAATTATGATATATACGGAATGTGCATATATACATATATTTTTTTTTCAAACGTATTCGCCATTTCCCGCGTTAGCGAGGTAGCGTTAAGAACAGAGGCCTGAGCCTCAGAGGGAACATCCTCACTTGGCCACCTTCTTTGGTCCTTCTTTTGGAAAAATCGAAAACGAGAGGGGAGGATTTCCAGCCCCCCGCTCCCTCCCCTTTTAGTCGCCTTCTACGACATGCATGGAATACGTGGGAAGTATTCTTATTCGACAAGCGTTGTGCACTTGGACATTATAAATCATTGTATTCCTCTTAATACAATATACAATCGAGTGAAACTCATGATTCGACAGATACAGCAAGACACTACCACAGCAGAAGAAGAACAAGAACACGTACATACAGTTACATGGAAGTAAATGCTTCTTTAGGCCCCTCCACCTCCTGTATTACCCTCCCCCGTTTTCTAAGTTCTCTTGACTCTGCTTGAACGCGTGAGGTGTTCAGGTCGGCGATGAACGCGCGTGTATGCGTAGATCCTACGCACACACGACCATCGACGAACGCTTACACAACCAAACAAACACAAAGACAGTGGGGTGAGGGTAAGGGCGTGTTGAACAACAGACAAACTCCTGTACTCAGGGTCAGACGCGTGTACAGACATGTGCAGACAACATAACCCATTCATTGTCCGAAATGAAGAACATTACTGATCCAGAATCCCTCACGTCCCCTGCACTGAACACTTCACTGAACACTTGTGAACACCGTATTTACGTCACAACGCGCCATCCGTCGACGTACCTGTCGTAAGAACAATAATATATGGTTCCTCTCACGGCTGTACTGATGTAAACAAGGTCGCTACAAAGATATTTCCCAATGATTAACAAGATCCGAAAGACGACCACTACTCAACGTAACACCTAGTTTCACCGCACGTTCATAGAGGGCAGTCACGCGAGTCAATAGCTCAGTCTTTTCCACAGACGGCGGACGCCAGTTTGACGCGGTCTCACACATGGCGGTCGACCACCGGGTCACAGTTCAAGTTTACTCACGTCGGTGGCGGTCGTTCGTTCGCTCGTTTTAGCCATAGTTCAAGTTCGTCCTTACAGTCGGCGGGTCACCCAGGCGGAAGTTCCGGTGCACACCCATAGATGGCAGTCACCTCGATCACACACGTCTACTACTGAGGGTCTGCAAATTGTGTGGCCATATATATATATATATATATATATATATATATATATATATATATATATATATGAGAGAGAGAGAGAGAGAGAGAGAGAGAGAGAGAGAGAGAGAGAGAGAGAGAGAGAGAGAGAGAGAGAGAGAGAGAGAGATGGTTGGGAAAGGGGGGAGAGGGGGGGAAGTGAGAGGGAGAGTTTGATGGGAAAGAAGGAAGGGAGGAAGAGGGTCGAATCACCCTCACCAGAAGGTTAAACTGGTGTCCTTAACACGAATACCCCCACCTGGCCCTCCCTCCCTCCCTCACCATCCCTCTATACTCCCTACTCCCTATCGGGGTCACGGTTCTTTATTACCCTAATCCCTCATTATCATCAACACAACCCCTCACCACCATAGTCCCTGTCATCACCACCACAATCCCTGACCATCACCACCACAATCCCTCAACATCACCACTACAATCCCTGACCATCACCACCACAATCCCTCAACATCACCACTACAATCCCTGACCATCGCCACCACAATCCCTGACCATCACCACCACAATCCCTCACCATTACCACTACAATCCCTGACCATCGCCACCACAATCCCTCACCATCACCACCACAATCCCTCACCATCACCACCACAATCCCTCACCATCACCACCACAATTCCTCACCATCACCACCACAATTCCTCACCATCACTACCACAATCCCTCACCATCACCACCACAATCCCTCACCATCACCACCACAATTCCTCACCATCACTACCACAATCCCTCACCATCACCACCACAATCCCTCACCATCACCACTACAATATAAACCCATCATTCAAGATTTACTTTTACCCATTCCACATCAGATGCCCATCTACCACGAGACCCCGTTTCCCCCTCCAGGACGGTCAGTCCCATGCAGGATTTGTTCCAAGGTGGCCGACCCAGCTCTCCCCTCCGCTCATGTGACCTCTGACCTTCCTGGGTCGGAGGCCCACCGCTCCCCCATGTGACCCATGACCTATGACCTCCCTGGCTCTCCCTCAGGAGGGCAGGCAATGCAGGACCTCATTTTCCCTCCCTCTCGAGTGACTCAGATCTCGTACCTTTAATATACATGAGATGTATTACGAGACCTGGATGCTGTATATGTATTCCCAGAAGTACACGATGTATACTTGTGTATAAACACTATGTAATTGATGTAAGATTATGTATACACACACAAACGCACATGACGCATTTATATATATATATATATATATATATATATATATATATATATATATATATATATATATATATATATATATATATATATATATATCCTCTTAAATTCATGCACACACACACACACACACACACACACACACACACACACGAGATGGAAAATACATATGCATACATCATCAATTAAGTACATAAATTAATGTATGTTCATAGACGCACATTTAGCTATGCACAAATACAAAAACACGCGTAAACATTCCACACATAGGAATGCACAAACATGTATCCATGGGTGTGCACATATACATATATACATGAAAATGCACAATACAAACTTAATCCACATGGCATATAATGTAGACAGCACGAGAACTTAATTATCGTATTGTTAGATTAAACAAATCCTCCTAAAATTGTCCATAAAATTCTGAGTCACTATTTCATCATTTCACCTCACAGTGTTTTGTTTACTGTAAAAACTCCTTAAACGGTTTGTAAATAGAATTTCTCCAGCTTTATGTCTACAATGTTTCCTGACTTGCGAGTAAATTGGTCTTAATCTTTTCCATCTGTTCCTTATTCCTTCCCGTCTATGGTCTTCTGTTTACTCCATCTTTCCGAGTCTTTCCCTTCCTTTTCCTCCAACATCCACGTTTTCTTTTCTTTTCTTCCTTTTTCTCTCAACAGTTTCCCTTCTCCTCCTACCCGACGTTTTCCATCAGCTTGCTAAGGTCCATTCCCGTCCTTCACGCTGGGGCAGGCCGGAAGGTCCCTCCTGGGGAAGGCCAGACGTCAGGAAATAACAATGACTTCGACTTTATACGTGGGTGGAGGGAAATGGGTCACGGGAAGGAGGTGATGGTGGGCAGGTATGTCCCCAGGCGTTGCGGGTGAGGGTGGTCGTCGTCGATAAGTCGACCTCTGGTGGGCAGGTATGTCCGCAGGGGCTGTTGGGGGGGGGGGGGGGGTGGTCGTCCAGTGGTCGACCTCTCGAGGATGGAGGACGTGGCTGCAGAAGGTCGATCGATCTCGAGGTAAGTCATCGTTCAGAGGTCGAGGTTCTCCCCTTCCACACTCTCTGCCCGGGTCCACCTCTGCCTCACGCAGGCCACCCTCCCTGTACTCCCCCTCCACCTGGCTTGGGTGGAGGCCTGACCACCTCCTGCAGGCCTGACCACCTCCTGCAGGCCGCCAGAACAGGAAAGAATCCACGAAACTATTGGGACCAACTAGACCAACACGACGTCAACACCAACCTATCTATTTCTTGACCTATCTACTCCCTCCTCCCCCAGGCTCCGGCGCCCCTCTACACATCTCCTCCCTTATCTAAACCCCCCTTCCCTTCCCTTCGCCCCGAGCCCACCAGCATGACATAACATCTGGGGTCCGACAGGCTGGGGCCCAGCCATGTCTCTCACTAGTGGACTTTCTCTCTCCCTAATATCAAGGTTCAGCGGGGCAAGGAAATGGCCACGCTAATACAGCCACGAAGGCTCCCTCTCCCACTGGATCCGTACTAAATAAACGTCTTAAATGTTCCATCACTCTTATGTCCCTGTGTCTTCCAAGTACTGGTATATGTTGCTTAAATGATAACCTTTTACTGTTATTATTTCACAAAATAATAAGCTACTGTTCATATCTTGCTAAGTAATAAGCTTTTACTGTTCTTATTATCTTGCTAATAAGCTTTTACTGTTCTTATTCTTTTACTGACATTCATTATTTTCATCGATATCAATAAACTTCTTATGTATCACGATTTTCCTCGACGTTCGTTATGAACAATTTATGCACAGATGATATTTCCCAAACTTAAGAGGCAAATAATGAAATAATTGGTACATTCGGGTTCGAACCTGGGCCCTGGGCACCACAGGCTACGGAGATGGGCATCGTGGTCACTGTGAAACACAGCACAGTAAACATAGATCCATACTCATCTCTTCTATAGCCAGGGAATGTCTCTCTCTTCCATCATACATTTCGTATGGAAGGATTTGGAGTTTGAAGGAAATCAAATGAGAGGGATTTCCTTCTCACAGTCATTGTTATCACAGGTGGACACAGCCCTGTGGAACACAGACGTGGAACACCGACACGATCTAAGCCCTTCGAACAGTTGGTGTGCTGTGGCACAGTGGTAAGGAGGTTGTCTATGTCACCTCATAAATCCCGGGCCCAGGGTTCGAAGACGCTCACAGGGAAAACCATAACCTAATGTTTTAGTTTCCTACAATTAGTTATCAATATCATGACATCTTGCCAAACATCTATCATTCCTTATTCACACAATCAGTAGTCAATCTGAGGCAGGTTTTTCATTAATACAGTAGGGAACCATCTAGTACCATCTGTTGTATCATTGGTAGAACTTGTATAAGTAATCTATTAATTCTCTGATAATGACCATCAATTAGCCGATAAACATAATATTATACAAAGTTTGTATTTCATTGGATTATTGACTGTTCTAACCACAGACCAATTTGTGACTTAGTTGAATGACCTGATAGATATATCAAAAGGTTACTGGTAACGAGAAAGAAACAAAAGCTTTTGGGAAAACGTAATTGTCTACAGAAAACGGGGAAAAAAGTTTTTCCCAGGGAAACTAATACATCAGATTTTTTCATATAGTTTTAAAGAAAATACAAAACATTAGCATCTCTTGGGATTAGACACGACGGATGGATCCACCTGTTCTGTCCTCCACAACAGTTGTATTACACAGCCATGATTCGTAATTCCACAATTACAATATAACACATTATTGGCACAATATATAAACATATTCTTTCCTAGTTGTGTAATAACTCTTGAAACTTACATAATAAAAATATGATAAAGAAATATGAAGAGGATGAATGACTCAGTTATCAAAAAAATAACTTTCTATTCCTCTCACAAACATTCCGGGAAAAAATAGTAATATTTGAACTTCCAGTGAATACCAGTCTCCAGGCAGACTCAAATATCATGAAATGATTTGGGAGGACGCAAGTCATCCGTCGCAATGTACACAACACACAAATATCAACACCTCAGAGCCTCGCCGCACTGTAGTTACATATGGCCCGACCTGTGCCAGTAATGGCACCCCGAGCACATTCACCCGACCTGTGCCAGGCTGTCTTTGACACGTGCCCGTGCCAGACCTAGTGTTGACACACACACACACAGCTGGACACCGACCCCAGGGTGAGACCTGGTGGGTGGTGTCAGCACAGGGGGAGGGGACCTAGTGGGTGGTGTCAGTACCGGGGGCGACGTGAAGGACATTGTCAGCGTGGGACGTGGCGGTGTCAGCGGGTGTCAGCAACTTTCACCAGTGGGGCCGCGTCAGCCCAGCCAACTAACTTTCTGATGGTCTCCCAGAGCAGCCTGCAGCCAGCCATTACCTAACTCTCTTCACTCTCTCTTCCTTCCTCCATTTCTTCCTTCCTTTCTTCCTTCCTTTTTCCTTCCTTCCTTCCTCACCCCTAACTTCACTCCTTCATTCACTCTCCTCTTTCTCTCACAATCCTGACTTCATTCTTTCATTCACTCTCGTAATCTTGATCTTATTCCTTCATTCACACTCCTCCCCCTTCCGGGTGTATGATTTCATTCACTCTTCCTTCCGCTCCCCTGACTTCATTACTTCTTTCACTGCCTCACCCCCACGTCGACTGCTGGCATTCATTCTGCACCCCCAACACAGTATCTCTCCATCTCTCCAACACTCGGCAACACCAGACTCACACGACAGGTTATTCTTAACTCTAGAATTTCCTGCTGTGAACACTGCGTCCTAGAAAAAACCTGGTAGCAAAATCCCATCACAGATACAAATAAAAACAAACTATCCATACCAACCCCAACCAATCATCTATCTTATTTTTTTTTTTATCCCAGTCGATCTATTTATCCATTTCCCAACCTACTAGCCTTCAGCATCCATCTGTTTCCCCGTTTTCTTCCTTTACTATTTATCCATCTACTCTCCCTCTCCCTCCCCCTTCAACCTCTCTCCATCTATCCCTCCACTTCTGTTCTACTTCTATCCACCTATTTTTGCTTCTGCCAATCCTTGTACCTCTAACCAGCCGTTGATCTATCTACCGCCATTCTTCTTGTAACCATCTACCTAACCAGTCATCCGCGACCCATCCTATCCACCGCCTCCCCCCATTTTCTTTATCATCCTCTAATGCTTCGCAACTTAGGATTTACAACTGCAAGTCTAACAACAGCATGTCTTTGTAAGAGACTTTGCATAACACCAACTTCACAACTTACAGTTTATATACCTCTAATACCAGTGTGAACAATTTACAATCACAACATCAATACCAAAAATGTACACACTTCCAGTACCAACAATTTACACGCTGACAACACCACAACCAACAATTCAAAATGAGCACACTTCAACAAACATTAAACTGTCAAAGAAAAACATTATCTTTCTACAAACGCACAACTGCCAATGAAAATAGTAAACAATAACAACAAAATGAAAAAACGCATCTATAAACAGCAATTTACATCATCCAACTGAAACAAACAAGCACAAACAACTTATAACCACAGACAAACAACCTATAACCACAGACAAACAAGTTTTAACCACAGATAAACAACTTATAACTACCTTGAGGAAATACACACAATAACTACAAACAATAATAGACAACTACTGTACACAACAAGGATCACTCACAACTACCACACTCTGCAAACAACCACAGGAAACAACCAGTAAACAAAGCTACTATAAGCAGCAAGCAATAGAAGCGCCACAAAGAAAAAAGACAATCACAAAAAAGAGGCACAGGAGGGACGGGAAATTATACACATAAGAATAATAATATATCCACCAGTGAATACCACACACACACACACACACACACACACACACACACACACACACACACACTCCAAAATGTTAAAGATATTTCCTTGTAAGGTCACAGTGTACGTAATTCTAATAATGATAAAGATGATGATAATAATGATATTATAATCATTAGTTAATATCATTATTATCATTATATGGTTGTGGTGAAGGGAGTATTTTTAACACGGTCGGCCCCTTTTACTTGATGGGTCAAGCCACGAGAAGAGAGAGAGAGAGAGAGAGAGAGAGAGAGAGAGAGAGAGAGAGAGAGAGAGATGCTGCACATTCTAATCCATGTAACAAACATGGTCAGTGATACAAGCAAAACAACACCCAGAGATTAAACATATATATATATCACTTATAATTTGATCACACGTATCTATAAATTTGGGTTTATATTAAGAGATAAAATGTTCTCTTCCAGTAATATCTGGTGGCTCATAAATCCTTGTCATCTTTTCCTAATCTCATTCACTATGCTGCTCACACCAACCTGGCATTAACAATTCTCAATTAAACAAGGGAATTTTGGCTAACTGTAAAAATCATCGATTTCCAGAAATATATATATATATATATATATATATATATATATATATATATATATATATATATATATATATATATATATATTACCTACAATGCAAACAATTCTTATAGATATGAAGCCATCGTATATGTCATATATCTAAATCTAAATCAAAAGTACAATTTTGTCTACGTTTATCTAACGTCTCCACGACACACATATCTGAAGGGACGCTCAGCATTTGCGTTATTCGACCCAACTCGGGATCATATGAAGGAATCTGACCTCAATTTCAACCAGGCCTGGTAGAACCTGTCTCATTCCCTTCTTCTTCTTCTTCTTGTTATTTGTTTGTTATGATAATCAAGCGCCTGTTGTACACGACGGAATGCTAACTGCTCAAACTACATCATCCCTCCCGGCCTCCACCAGCTTGTCATTTTCATGTGGTATTTTGAGAATCGTGAGAAAAAAACCTCGTAAAAAAATTACTTGTTTAGGATAATTTATTTCTAAATTTTTGTTAATCTAATATTTCTTTTTAGCTTTTAAGTGATGATAATTTGAATTATATATATATATATATTATATATATATATATATATATATATATATATATATATATATATATATATATATATATATATATATATATATATTTCCCTTCTGACGAGAGAGATGTTGCCTGTCCTTGATAAAACATTTTACTGTTATTGTATGGTATAAGGCAAGGAAAGTATTACGACGATGTGGCAACACTGACGAGCAAGGGAAAAAATAGATATATAGATATATATGAAGGGCCACATATACAGCTAGGTGTGGCAACACTGTGCCGTGACTTGCAATTCTCGGTCGGCACAAATCTTAAATGTTACTCCAGCGGTAGTACTGGGGGGGGGGGGGGGGCAGAAACGGGGACAGGAGAGGTCTAACGAGTGTTGCCAGACGGAGCGACCAACCAGTTCCACAACAACAACAACAACAACAGACCGGCCGTTCAAATCACTTTTCCTTAGTATCCTGGAGGAGTGGGGGTGGGGGGGGGGGACACAAGATATGTGAATTTAATACACTTAATCACCTCGTTCAGCAGTTCATAGGAATTCCCTTACATAGTATAAGAAATTTCTGCTGCTAACAGCGTCCCACCCACACTGATATTGACCCTAACACTTCCACCATAGTAGCAGTGTACCCACAACCCATCTTCCCACACTACAATCACCAGTATAATATCCCAATCACCATCACCACACATCTGGCACACCTCCAATCACCACCATCCCACACATCTGGCATTCTCCCAATCACCACCATCATTGTAGCACTTTCTATCCCCACTCACCATCTCTCCCTCTCCCAATCACCCCCACCAATCTAGCACTTCTAATCACCTCACAACAATCCGGCCAGTCACCCTAACCACCACCACCACCAATTAGACACTAACCATCCTTAACCTCAAATGGCGGTGTGTAGGAAGAGCGTGCGAGCCCCTAATCACCCTGACCAATCGTCCTTCAAGGTGTAATCTCCCAAGGACGGAGGTACATCTGCTCCTCCCCTGCTGGGGAGATGCCTCACCTGGACACGTACTCACCTCCCCGCGCATGTGTGTGTGTGTGTGTGTGTGTGTGTGTGTGTGTATTTACACCTGTGGCGCCCCCATCTCTTGAACATTCTCAATAAGACCATTTTTTTTCCCACACTTGCGTATATACGTCTGCTGAATAACCCACGTCCTCTTAGAATTAATTCCATTCCTCAGCCTCTCTTATGCTACAAAAACAGATGCGTATGTTGTTGATTGTGTGTGTGTGTGTATAGCCTCCAAGTGTGTACACTTGCGTGTGTCTGTGATTGTATTCACAGACACACACACACACACACACACACATACACACACACACAGTGCCTGCCTACCTGCTTGTATGACCGAGTGTTTTGTGGGAACTGATCAAGTTTCTGCCCACAGTGACAAGCCAGGTTCAGACGTACAACATAGCAGCCAAACCAGTCTGGACCAGCCAAGCCAGTTCAACAGAGCAGCCTGAAACAGTCAAGCCGGTCCAACATAGCAGCCTGGAAAATCCAAGTCAGTCCAACAAAGCAGTTAGGAACAGGCAAGCCGCTCCACAGCAGCAAGTACAACACAGACCAGCCATTCCAACACAGCAGTCAGCATCAGCCAAGCCAGTCCAACACAGCACTCTGGACAACCTTACCAGTTCAACATAGTACTCAAAAGCAGCCAAGGCAGTTCACCACAATATTCACATACGGCCCAGGCAGTCCAACATAGCACTGACACAAAAAGCCAATTCAGCAGGGTACTCCAAACCAACCAGTCCACTTTAAAACAGTTAACACAGCCAAGGCAGTCCAGCGTAATATCTTTAATTCAAAAAAGTTCAACAAAGGATCTGCATACAGCCACACCATTACGACTCTCTGACCTACGACATCTTAGGCAAGGCAGGTTAACATAGCACCTTCAGTCATCCAAGTCTACTTTAAGACAGCCTTGCTAGGTCATCATAGCCCTCTGAGATAACCAATGTAGGTCAATACAGTAGATCCAGGTCAACACCGAAACTTCAACACACCCAAACCAGGTCAACACAGCACTCTTACAAAGCTAACGCAGGTCAAAAGCACCTTAACACAGCCCAGTCACCTCCTGTGTCTTTCTAGTATTGAGTGATAAATAAATTTACACTTGGTTATACTTCACTTTTACACACCATCCACCTTTCTGTAAACAGAAATGTAAATGATCAAAATGTACCCATTTTGTGAAGAAAAAATAATACATAACGGTGTAAACATGTGTAAATAAATCAATAATACGAAGAGTGTTTGCTACTTGGACTATTTCTCAAATGGACATTGTTTACACATTCTGACAGAGTTCGCCACGTGCAATACAAACTAATGGTGATTCGCCACGCGCAATACAACTCAATGGTGATTCGCCACGTGCAATACAACCTAGAACAGTTTTGATACGTGCATCAACCCTTAGATTGTGCCACGTTCACAACAGTGCTTCCACGTGCCCACAACCCTGATGCTAAGCTTGCACGTATACTACAACCCCAATACAGTGGTGCAATGTGCACCACAACCCCAAAAACAGTGTTGCTACAAGGGTTACACTTTCAAGCAGAGTTGCCACAACTCCATTACAATCAAGGGTTCGAACCCCCTTCGTATCCCACTGAGAGGCAACAGGTTTCCCCAGCCTAACGAATCAAGGGGTTCGGTTGGTCTCCTTATTCACAACAGAAGAAACATCAGCAGATCTACTGACAACAAATGAAATGTGTTGTAAAAACAATAGAAAATCAGCTGGACTGTATAACAGATCATATAATTATTTTGTTTTTTTTCTTACAGAGTTGACTTTTGCTGTAAAAGCAACAAAAGTCAAATCATCTGAGAACAAAAAAAGATCATCTTATCAAAACTGTCAAAAGCCAGCTAATCCCTTAAGACAACAGGAAAAACGAGATATATAAAGAAACACAAAGCTGAGCGGATTTATATAAAAAACAACAACAAATATCAGTTGGACTGTAAAAAGTAACGAAAACACGTTTCCAAACCACAAAGAAAAGAGCAGTTATATTTAAATGAAATTGCACCAGCTCTCAGCTGTTTCCTGCTTAAACATTACAGTCAGGTGTTCACCGACTGCACCCCCCCCCCTACACATTCCCCTAAACTCCCCCAGTCCCCCACTTAGAATCAGCTGTTATTACCCCAATCAAAGTCATTATCAGCTGTTTAGCATGGCTAAATATACAGGAAGATGCATTGCTCAAAATCACCATAAGAACAAGAGGAGTTTAGCGTTTCGTTCTTTTCACATCCCAGCAAGAATCAGCTGTCCAGTCTTGCCTTGCACCACGGCAAGAATCAGCTGTCCAGTCTTGCCTTGCACCACGGCAAGAATCAGCTGTCCAGTCTTACCTTGCACCACGGCAAGAATCAGCTGTCCAGTCTTGCCTTGCACCACGGCAAGAATCAGCTGTCCAGTCTTGCCTTGCACCACGGCAAGAATCAGCTGTCCAGTCTTGCCTTGCACCACGGCAAGAATCAGCTGTCCAGTCTTGCCTTGCACCACGGCAAGAATCAGCTGTTCCTCCCAGCCCTAGCGGCCAGCCAGCTGTTTGTCCCCCCCCCCCACTTCACCTCCGTAACATTATACTTAATGTGCTTGTCACCACATCATCACCACATTCCCTTCACCCCGACCGAGCCTTACGCTCTTCACTTCGACCCAGACACCTTGCCAGGAATAAGTAATTTACTCCTGAAGACGAAGAGAATCAGCTGTACTTTCCCTGCTGCTGCTCCCAACAGTCAGCTGCGCCACCAGCTCTAAACCTTAGTGACGCCCTCCTCCTGTCTTATGACGAATCAGCTGTTCTCCTTGACGATGAAATATCACTTGGAATCAGCTGCAAGACGTCACTAGGAATTAGCGGATTCCCATGTGGCCAAGTGCCTTTTTCTTTCCCAGTCTGAAGTGTATCATCTGTGTAGCATCAACCAATTAGCTGTGTAGTATCAAGCAATCAGCTGTGTAGTATCAACCAATCAGCTGTGCAGTATCAACCAATCAGCTGTGTCGTATCAACCAATCAGCTGTGCAGTATCAATCACAACCATCGCCTCCCTCGTCTAGACTCTTTCCTCCCAATAATTAAGACCATTAATTAGCCTGGTTATCTCTCCATTCATCACCACCAAACGTAATGTTATCTTCCCGAGCCTCACTACCAGGGGAGAGCATCACCAGCAGGGGAGAGCATCACCACCAGGGGAGAGCATCACCACCAGGGCAGAGTATTACCTCGCCTCATTATTATGACTACAAGACGTGGCAGGTTATCTTCCCAATCATAACCATCAGAAACAACTGATTATCTCTCTAATCACCAGGAACGACTGTTTGCCTCCCAGCCAGGAATGAGTCGCTTCCTCCCCAACCACTGAACACCCAATCCAACAACTCCCTCCCCAGACACAGCAGTAATCAGCTGTTCCTCATCAATAGGTCGCCAGAAATCAGCTGTATATTGTAAACAACTCGTCAGGGATCAGCTGTTGAACCCAGCTGACACGAGTGAGGAGGAGTAGGAGGAGGAGGAGGAGGCGAGGCAGGAGAAGGCAGCTTTCACCATCATCGAGTGCACAAAGAACCTCCCCAAGACGATGCCAACATATCCCAGGTCTGTCTCTCCCTTGGCTTCCTCCCCATAAAAACATCACAGAGCAAAGCACGTTTTAGCCATCCAGTTTCCGTCCCTAACATTCCTTCCATGAAACCGAGATTAAAACTTTCCCGCCACATCACAGGATGAGCGACGCGTTGGCCTCTCAGTTTCCAGCCTTGCTACTTAACTAAAATCTCAAGATTATCTCCAAACAAGTCGACACAGAATAGCTGTACATATTCCACTCTAGGTTTGGTTAAGTATATTACTTTCTCGATATATCAAAAGACTGTAGACGATTTAATCCCTGAATATCCGTGTTTAAGTTGTGTTTACAAAATATCACCTACTTGGTAAGGAGTTCCCAGTCTTAATTACTTTCTCAAAACATCTTGATCAACCCGACGCATGGGAGACATACCTTACCTTCTTACTTTCTCAGAATACCGCTCCAAATATACTGGCTTCACTTCTCTTTCTCTCCAATATATTTGATCGTAAATCCCGACCCGGCAGTTCCCGCTCTAACACTGCTTTCCCGCTCAATAATTTTGGTATCAGGGAGAAAAAAAAAGTTCTTCAACGATCATAAAAAAAGATTGTGGATATATATATATACATCATATATATATATATATATATATATATATATATATATATATATATATATATATAGAGTCACTGTTTTCAGTGTCAAGATCTTGAATCGTCCAGTTGAGCGAGGACTGGAAGACGAGCACTGAAAGGTCGTTACATCGATTGTTCACCGTGAATTGCACTTTCCTGTCGTTAACTCTGCCTAGTTTCACGCTACATTTCCCAGAGTCGGGACCCGAAACAGGGATGGCAAACTGGTCGTCTATATCCCAGGCTACATCCTACAGTATATCCCAGAGCCCAGTAGGGTGTCCCAAACCCTCACTAATCCCATCAGGACAAGAAGATGTAACCTTACCTAGTGGTCGCCATGGCTCGGCCGTTTCACCGTCAAAGTGTGTGTGTGTGTGTTTGTTTTTTTTCACTGCCTTTTAAACGCGCTCACTCACGGTGCAAAATTTTCACTGTAACCCCCCTTATTACAAAGCACTGTTGTCTCTCGGCTATATCTCCCCGTCACTGTCAGCACCAGCACACGGGGGGGAGAGAGTGTGTGTGGGGGGAGGGTGGGGGTGGGGTGATGTACGGTAGGGAGCGTGTACACTCCCACAACTGCTACGTTCAGAGTCCTTCGTAACACTAACCGCCCCGCCATCCTCAACCCCCCTCCTCTCTCTCTCGCACAGTCTCTCTCTCTCTCTCTCCTACAGGGTCGTCGTCTCTCTCTCTCTCTTTCTCTCTCTCTCCCTCTCTCTCACACACACACACACACGAGCCAAGCCCAGCTTTCACTAGCAACGAGGAGCCGTCCGCTGGACGAAGAGGCACCAACGCACACACGAACGAACGTGGTTCCAAGCGGCCTTATCCCCCAACCCTCGTCTAGGCTTTGGGGTCGGGTGGGAGGCTCAGAACATAAGCCGACTCCACGTGTGTCCATCATGACCGTCCTTCCCTCTCTATCCCTCTACCAGACACAAATCCCAGGCACCTACCAACGTCTCGGAATCTCCCTACCTTACAGCCATCTCATTCTTATAGGTTCCAGGAACAAACATATCTGGGTTATATACATCCTAATCCCAAGTTATTCGCCAATAAGAATGACCCACCTCTCCAGAAGGCCTTTTCCTTAAGAAACCGTCTTAAATACTGTTGCTAAATCTTAAAGGAAAAATACCTTTAAAGGACTTACCCAAAGTCTCCCCTCAGAAGAGGATTTCAACAGACGACACACTGCCATCAACATCAATATGGAGGCTGAGTGTGTGTGTGTGTGTGTGTGTGGGTGAGTCAATGCAATATCTACACTCGTTGTTTACACTCTCCTCTCCCTCCTTTTGTTATTCTATTTGAGTTGCGAGTGTATTGTGAGTGCACCAGCAAGCTCCTCGTTACAAACTCCAGTGTGTGTTGCAAGTGTGTTACGTTCTGAGCGCATGATGAGCAAACCGTCAGGGTTATCAGCTGTGGGTCTGTTGTGAGTGTCTGTGTTGTGAGTCCCTTATTACTAAAACCCTGTGAGGCTAAAGTGTTCGATGTTGAGAGTGAGTGTATGGAGTCTCTTATGCTGCATTTTAAGTGCTGTAAACTGTGCTATGTGTTGTAGGTGTGTTGTATCTTGTGTTATAGAGCGTGTACTGTATGCTGAGTGTGTTGTATGTAACTGTACACATGAATGCGTTGCGCCCTTGACCGAGTGCGTTAGGTGTCGTCTTGTGAGTGTGTCAACAGACCCGAGAAATTTTTGTATCAAAAGCCGAAGGATCTAGCCAATCAACGCCACGGACGGTCATGACCTCATCCCCTTATTAGCCAATCATGGCCACGCACAGGTGCCCAACCAGAGGTCCTTGATTCATAACAACCGAGGCGTAATCTATGAGATCAGAAAGGTAATTATAGACATGTAATTAGTGATTATTAATGATAGATACGAGAAAATTATTGAGTTAAGGTAAATAGCTCCCATAATTTGGCATTATTATTTGTATATGACATAAATCACCTGTAGCCTGCTGGTTACGGCAGTTCTGAAGGAGCGTGCAGAGGGAATTCTTTTATCATTATTTCCAGAATTCTGGATATATATATATATATATATATATATATATATATATATATATATATATATATATATATATATATATATATATATATGATACAAACGCTTGAGAAATATCTGGCACAGACGGACAGACAGACAGACAAACACACACAGAAGGCTACATGGACAGGCACGTAGCCAGACAAAGACACACACAGACAGAGGCCATTTCAAACGCCGGGGGCAGTACCTATAGGCCACCACAGCTGGTAAAAGCGATATTTGGAGGCTGACAATACGATCCAGGGCGACGTATATATATGGGTCATCGTCGCTATGAGTGGACAGGGTCTATCGGGAGACAGAACAGAATAGATTACGTTAGTAAAATGAAGTTGCTGAACGAAGAGCGAACATATGAGGCGTTTAAATTTGAAAAGAATTCGAGAAACGTTCTAAATGGGTCAGAGAGGAGGAAGAAAATGATAGGTTCACTCAAGGAAGCATGCCTCTCCACTAGATGATATACGTCATCACAGAACAATGAATGTGGTTATAGTCTACGTAGACAAGTACGGACACCCACGGAAGCGGCAAGAGGTGAATATAATGCTCGAGGAACCGAGGAAGCTGGTAAGGAAAGCCGTGGAAGCTGCCCACATATGGGCGGATGAAGTGACGAACAGCCACGAAGGCTTAACACGTTGGGACCAGAGCAGCAGGGGAACACGGCTGACAGATGTGGAACACGGCCGGTCGAGGATAAGGAACGCGGAGCTACGCCCGGCCACGTAGCACTCTCCTGCTGGGATACAGAGATGTAACATGTCTTTGTGTCTTACTCACTTGCCCGGAGGAAGGCTTCTGCGCATGCTCTATCCTGGGTTGACGCAACACCTCAATTCACACACGTGTCGTAATGAATATGTCATATTCATGTATATATACATTGCACATTATATTGTGTAAATTCGTGTGTTTGTTGGTTAGCATGACGAAACATGATGAAGGTGAAGGGAAGGAGTAATTAGAAGGGTGGGATTGTATAATACGTTGCTTAACCCTCTGAGCACGACGGCATGACTCTCGAGTATGATGTGACCTTTGACCTGAGCCTCAAGGGTCGGGAGGAACACGTCTGCAACGAGATAAACGTCTATTTCACCCCCTCTCCCAATCCCCAACCCTCCTCCTCCGGTCAGTACGATATTACCCATTCCCCAGCAGCTCTCCGTTTTCGATGTCTGAAAAAAACGAGTTTTTAAGCATATACTCCTCTAGAATCTGGCAATGTTGTCTTCCCACGTGTAAGCATACAACTCACCCTCCCTCAGAGTACTATAAACACTTTGGCGGTCATTCTTCCGTTACTTATCATTACTACATAAATAATGGATCAATTATTGACATTTGAATAATTCATTATTTACTTAGGTTACCTACACACTATGTCTGGTATTCCCAGGTGACCACAGGATCTCATAACATGCTTCACTCGACCTTCGTAGGTAATGTTAGAGAAGAAAACCAAAAGCTGTATCTATCACTGGCAAGTTTCACGAACTGTTGACACAATAGTATGGCAAAACAAGGAACCTTTCTGGAGCAGGTGATAAACAAGGCGTTTCGGAGCGCTGGTCTCATAACAAACCATCAGCCACGGAGGAGAAAATACGGGAAAAGCAAACAATTATTCTCGTTAATTCCTTACTAGTTTTACTCTTCCAGAACCAGCTAACCACAATTCTTAGCTTACAAGGCCACTATAGAACCAGCTAACCACAATTCTTAGCTTACAAGGCCACTATAGAACCAGCTAACCACAATTCTTAGCTTACAAGGCCACTATAGAACCAGCTAACCACAATTCTTAGCTTACAAGGCCACTATAGAACCAGCTAACCACAATTCGTAATTTCCAAGGCAGCTAAACCACTTCAGTCTCACGTGTTTGTCGCCTGTCACCAGTGTGACGCCTGTCACATCTGTATGACACCCGTCTCACTAGTGTGACGCCTGTCTTACCAATGTGATGCCTGTCTCACCAGTGTGACGCCTGTCTTACCACTGTGACTGCTATATCATCTGTGACGCCCATCTCAACCGCATGACACCCATCTCAGCCCCGTGACGCCCGTCTCACCTGTGTGACGCCTGTGTAGTGGCCGTTGGGTCCGGAGGTGTCATCATGTCTATCCTAGCACTGGAGGACCCAGCTGAGACCACGTACTTCCACGCAGGAACCGAAGCACATACTGACCAGCACCAGAGGTCAAGCTGGGGGTCACACTAGGGCGTGTGAGGTCAATCACTCCCAAGAGGTCGGATATGGCCAAACGAGGGCAACTAGATCTTATCATCACACGATCCCAAGGGGTGAATCCCTCAGTCTTGCATACCGCTACTTCATCCTTATGAGCAACGATATTACGTTCTTTTTTAGGTTAATTGGATGGTGACCTTTGACCTGGAATAAGCCTACCCCATCTGACGTTTTCTCTTAATAACTAGCTTCGACCACCTACTACGCAGTGTCTCGTACTTCAAGGATATATATATATATATATATATATATATATATATATATATATATATATATATATATATATATATATATTGGAAAGGATCACAATTTTGCGCGTGATTTTATTGCTTGAGTCGTCGCGGAGGGCAGTACGACCCATGATAAGCAAGGGTCGTACCCTGGTGTTCAGAGGGTCGTACTCAACCAGCTGCTGCGCCACTCGATGCCATCTCCACCTGGTCAACATCTGAGGTCATTAGGTTAATGACCTAATCATCCCAGACGATACATCTCAAACTGGTGACACATGAACCAAAGACTCACTTGCCTGTCGATCAATCAATATATATATATATATATATATATATATATATATATATATATATATATATATATATATATATATATATATATATATATATAAGCACTTGCTTGGAGAATAGAGACCCATTACTTCATTATTGGATTAATGTCGACTTTATGTAATAGAGAGAGAGAGAGAGAGAGAGAGAGAGAGAGAGAGAGAGAGAGAGAGAGAGAGAGAGAGAGAGAGAGAGAGAGAGAGAGAGAGAGAGAGAGAACAACGAGAAACATTATTTACTATCGTATTTAGTTTGTTTATCTATGCATAGAATATATATATATATATATATATATATATATATATATATATATATATATTTTTTTTTTTTTTTTTTTTCAATTTTCCAAAAGAAGGAACAGAGGGGGCCAGGTGAGGATATTCCAAAAAAGGCCCAGTCCTCTGTTCCTAACGCTACCTCGCTAACGCGGGAAATGGCGAATAGTTTAAAAGATATATATATATATATATATATATATATATATATATATATATATATATATATATATATATATATATTTATATATATATATATATATATATCCCATTGGCAAAACAAATAATTCATTCGTTATGTTCATATCTGGAAAGTATGTCTATCTTAATCTGTCTACCTATATCTCTCAAACTATCTATACAGCATATATCTATCAATCTATCTCTATAGCGTCTATCTATCTATATCTAGAGCCCTCTCCCTCCCCGCCCTCCTGAGGCCGAGTGGTCACTCCGGCGACTTCAACGCGGCAGGAGAAAGTGGTCGGCCATCTTGCCTAGACTCGTTTCTCCTGGCTAGCCAGCCTCATTTTTTTTTCCTAACCTAACCTAGGACGAGAACACCATTCTCAACCTCAGGCATCAAAGTGATCCCGAGCTGATACAATCCTGTCGACTTACTCAAATGCTCATCTTAACAAGAAATATATAAAAAACGCCATTTTCAAAAAACGCCAACCGTGAGGCATATGTTTATCACCACATTTAAATACCTAGTTTATCCTAAAAAAAAAAAAAATGTTCATTTCTATTTGTTGTTGATTATATTTTTCTTATATGTAGACCTTTCTTAATACACTTCCCTGCACTTTCTTTCATAAGTTATAATAATAACTATCTTGAGTCTGGCTCAGGTAAACTTTCACTTGCTCGGACAGAAACAGTCAGTTATTCCACACAGACTCTCCCTCCCCCCCTCCCCCCCTCCCCCCCGACTCACAACCATTCCATTAACAACACCGTCTTCCACTACTCTGCTGCAGCTGTTGTATTTAATACATCTTTAATCAACCCCTACTTTACATTTTCTTTACAACGGTTTTTAGATGAGAAAATGTTCTTCGTCAACACTAACTGAATGC
Organism: Panulirus ornatus; assembly: GCF_036320965.1. Lineage (NCBI taxonomy): Eukaryota > Metazoa > Arthropoda > Malacostraca > Decapoda > Palinuridae > Panulirus > Panulirus ornatus. The sequence continues at coordinate 2,197,869 of NC_092254.1, read as the reverse complement.
CGGGGTTCGAATCTCCGAACCAGAAAGACACATGGGCTAACCGCATTCCTCTATCATTAAATGTCTTTCTTTTTTTTGTTTCATTCATGACGACATTTACACTGATAGGTCTGGTCGCCGAAATATATATATATATATATATATATATATATATATATATATATATATATATATATATTTTTTTTTTTTTTTTTTCAAACTATTCGCCATTTCCCGCGTTAGCGAGGTAGCGTTAAGAACAGAGGACTTGACCTTTAAGGGAATATCCTCACCTGGCCCCCTTCTCTGTTTCTTCTTTTGGAAAATTAAAAAAAAAAAAAAATTAAAAAAAAAATGAGAGGAGGATTTCCAGCCCCCCGCTCCCTCCCCTTTTAGTCGCCTTCTACGACACGCAGGGAATACGTGGGAAGTATTCTTTCTCCCCTATCCCCAGGGATATATATATATATATATGTGTGTGTGTTACCGGACTGCCAGTATGAGCTTATGCCGCGAGTAAAGAGTCACCCTCGGCAAGGCTACTTTAACATCAGTGGATAAAAAGGAGTATAGTCTCGCCCAGGAACTTCAGACTCTAAAGTAATCCATCGTTTCCCAGCTCCTGATTGTAGCGCAGCCTCAGTATTGCAGGAATCCCCTAAAAGAGGTTCCGTGTGTGTCATACATTAATCAATTATTATTTACCTTGAATGAGGTATCATATATATATATATATATATATATATATATATATATATATATATATATATATATATACACACACACGTCGATTACATGCTCGCTATTTCCTGTATAAGCGAGGGAGCGTCTACAACATTTGTCTGAGCTTTAGAGGATAAAAGATTCTCATTTGACTCTTCTGTTCCTCCTTTTAGAAAGTAATACAGGAGGAGAATATTTCCAGTCCCCCCCCCCCCCGCTCCTCTTCGTCACCTTCTCCCACGCGCAGGAGATACATGGGAGGTTTATTCTTTTTACCTTATCCCTAGGGATAGATAGATAGATAGATAGATAGATAGAATGAGATTTTCCCCAAAAGGTTACGAATATTGACTGGTGTGAGTTACATGTTGTCCAGTGTTGTGTGCGAGATGGAGGGACTGTCTCTACAATGTGAGGCAGCAGCCCACGTGTGTGTGGTGAGGCAAGACCAAAAAGACAACTATCTGGGGCAAAGGAGAGACACTTGACAGCCAGTGAAGTGCTGGGTCACTGCGCACTCGTCACTAGCCCTCCCGATACCCTGGTGGGTGATACAGGTAATATACCTCCCTGGTCTGTGGTGGCCTGCTGACCACGAGAGAGAGAGAGAGAGAGAGAGAGAGAGAGAGAGAGAGAGAGAGAGAGAGAGAGAGAGAGAGAGAGAGAGAGAGAGGTAGGTCAGTCTGTGGTCGGCGGATGACCCAGTTCCAAGTGTTTGTTTACATCACCTGTGCCCAGGGCCTGGCCAGGTCACCTCACCACCGGGATACCAACAACAACAACAACAACAGTTGTAACAACATCAGCAGCAGTTATAACAGAAGGAATGTGAGATAACTCAGGAAGGAAGAGAGAAGGAAAAGAAAAGAATGAGATGGAAGGGAAAAGAGAGAAGAACATATGGTACATAGCAAGGCAACATAATGATGGTAAGGTATGAAGAAAATGGAATTAGTTTCCATCCTGTTGTAAGCAGGAGAGTATGTAAGGCAGTAATCACACACACACACACACACACACACACACACACACACAGAGAGAGAGAGAGAGAGAGAGAGAGAGAGAGAGAGAGAGAGAGAGAGAGAGAGAGAGAGAGAGAGAGAGAGAGAGAGAGAGAAAGCTGGAGAAAGAGAAGAAATTGTTCCTGGATGAGCTAGACGTCTATTGTGGTGGTGACGTGATTGTGGTGGTGAGGTGGTGGTGGTGGTGAGGTGATTGTGGTGGTGACGTGATTGTGGTGGTGAGGTGGTGGTGGTGGTGACGTGATTGTGGTGGTGAGGTGGTGGTGGTGGTGAGGCGATTGTGGTGGTGACGTGATTGTGGTGGTGACGTGATTGTGGTGGTGAGGTGATTGTGGTGGTGACGTGATTGTGGTAGTGAGGTGGTGGTGGTGGTGGTGAGGTGGTGGTGAGGTGATTGTGGTGGTGAGGTGATTGTGGTGGTGACGTGATTGTGGTGGTGAGGTGGTGGTGGTGGTGAGGTGGTGGTGAGGTGATTGTGGTGGTGGTGGTGGCAGAGGTGGCAGCATAGCCCCTGCCATCAGCCCTCAGTGCCACTCGTACATCAAATCATTTAATTCTAAACTACATAGACGAATTAGGTCGTCTGGTTCACCTAACATCACGCTACACAATTACAGTTTCTTCGTGCTTAACTACCCCATACCATCTCGGTAACCTCCTATTACTGCTAACTACCCTCAACCATCACCATGTCCTCACACTAACTACCCTCAACCATCACCATGTCCTCACACTAACTACCCTCAACATCATGACCTCACACTAACTACCCTCAACCATCACCATGTCCTCACACTAACTACCCTCAACATCATGAACTCACACTAACTACCCTCAACCATCACCATGTCCTCACACTAACTACCCTCAACATCATGACCTCACACTAACTACCCTCAACCATCACCATGTCCTCACACTAACTACCCTCAACATCATGAACTCACACTAACTACCCTCAACCATCACCATGTCCTCACACTAACTACCCTCAACATCATGACCTCACACTAACTACCCTCAACCATCACCGTGCCCTGGTATCGTCAACACACATACCTAGCCTTACCATGGGTCTGGCTGGACACCGGCACAGCTTACTGACTGAGTTTCAATAATTCAGTGACGATGTTGACATCAACAATAACAACAACAACAAATAACAATGAATAATTCAGATGAATGAACATGTATAACCAGCCCAGCAGGATGTTGTGTGTATATTGTTAACTGAGGGAAAGAAGACTCAAAAGTCTTGTTACGTTAGACACTATCTAGACCTTCTGTAAAGCTTTCATTATGAGGCAGAGCTCCAGCTTAACCCTACGCTTTATAGAGCCTTCAGCTTACTAATACGCTTTATAAAGGCTCCAGCTTAACACTACGCTTGAAGGAGCCTCCACCTTAACACAATACTCTATAGAGGCTCCAGCTTAAAGCAAAACTCTACATAGAAGCCTCAATATGCGTCGAAGCTTTATAGAGATGCATTGAAGCTTTAGCTTAGAAAGTTAAGCAGAGGCTCCAGCTTAAGCCTGTGGACGTACAGAAGCCTCAGCAACATGAAACAAATCATCTTCAAGAATGAAAGGCAAGAATAAGTACAGTAGGCACGGAATACAGACAACGGTTGCTGTATAGAATACAACAGGACCTACTTGCCTATAACACAAGACCCGTTACACTGTCCAGAAGGACGAATTCCCAAGGCCATCCGTATGGAAATGAGACCATGCTTTCCTCTCTCACATCCTGTACGTGGTCTGTCTCATGTGCTGCAGCCAAGGACGGTACGTATGCTGCTCACTGTACCACGGACGGTACGTATGCTGCCCACTGTACCACGGACGGTCGGGGTTCTGGTGGTGAATAGCATTTTTGAAGGTTCCAATTCTAAAAGTACCTACGTTGTTTCCCCACCCCCTCTTCCTCCCGTTTTTCTAAGCGATGTTCGGCGTTAAATGCTCCCTTGGATCACATCATTTATATTCCAGGTCAACTCTGAGGTCAGCCCTGGAGAAACGACGGGCGTTCCTCTTAACTACTGGCGATAGCAATCTGGACCCTAATGATCAGCTCTCACGGGAAATATTTCCCTCATCATCAAAATGCATTAGATTTTGATGACGACAGACCATCTCCTCCTCATCATGACCAACAATATATCAACTTTCCTTCTATATAATTCTGTAATGATTCTACCATTTGAGGACAACTGGTTACAGGGAGAAGAGATCAGACCTGCTTCATGCATTGGGTGATTTCAATGCCGTTAACAAATAATGATCCAATGTACCATTTGAGGACAACTGGTTACAGGGAGAAGAGATCAGACCTGTTTCATGCATTTGGTGATTTCAATGCCGTTAACAAATAATGATCCAATGTACCATTTGAGGACAACTGGTTACAGGGAGAAGAGATCAGACCTGTTCCATACATTTGGTGATTTCAATGCCGTTAACAAATAATGATCCAATGTACCATTTGAGGACAACTGGTTACAGGGAGAATAGATCAGACCTGTTTCATGCATTGGGTGATTTCAATGCCGTTAACAAATAATGATCCAATGTACCATTTGAGGACAACTGGTTACAGGGAGAAGAGATCAAACCTGTTCCATACATTTGGTGATTTCAATGCCGTTCACAAATAATGATCCAATGCAAATTTATTTATTTTCATTATATATATATATATATATATATATATATATATATATATATATATATATATATATATATATATATATATATATATATATATATATATTATCATTATTATACTTGATCGCTGTTTCCTGCGTCAGCGAGGTAGCGCCGGGAAACAGACGAAGAAAGACCCATCCACTCACATACATACATATATACATGTACGCACATAAATATACATACATATACACATCAACATATACACATACATATACAAATCAACATATACATATATATATACATAGACATACATATGTAAACATGCACATATTCATACTTGCTTGCCTTCATCCATTCCCAGCACCATGAATAAATAATAATATATATAATATGTGAACATGGTAAGTGAAGTGATGATCCATTAATAAAAATAGCAAACCAGTCGTTAATTTCTCTGCAGGTATTTCAGGAAATACGTCAACACCGCCCGAGGCATTCCCGCCTGCTGGCGAAAACTGGCGTCCAACACTCACGCTTGATTGGCTAAAAGGAACCTGACGTCACCAAGCACGCGTGAATCCTACTGGTTGAGGAAAACTATACGTCACTCATCACGCACGACTTTGATTGGTAAATATGCAACGTCACAAATGACGTACGTGGGTCTGTTTGGCTGTGATGTAACGTCAACAAATCATACCCGCGTGTGATTGGCTCGTCATGAAAGACAATGCAACGTCATTAATCACACCGAAACCTGATTGGTCGATAAGCTCCGTTGGGTCATACCTCCTTGAGTGTGTTTAGCAATTATCTAACCCGGAATTAGCCGTGCTTGTAGCCAGCAAATAATATAAGAGAAAGTATTGTGAGAATACTTTACTTAGGCTTGGCCTAAATACTAGTGAAGGTTTAAGATTATAATGTCATAACCTCAGAGACTGTACGCCCGTCTACACTACCATATTTATATACGCATTCCTTCAACGATTTTTTCCACTCCCGCATTTTTACTTTCGTATTAACTTACTGATTTACGCACTAACGCTTATACTGTGTGTGTTCTGTACACTAGCGTACATCTTCACGCAGTTAAACACTGACGTAACTACACAATGAGGCATTTAAACAGTGATGTAACGCACACAACGAGGCATTCAAATAATGATGTAACACATACACAAATGAGGCCTTTAAATAGTAATGTGACTTACACACTGAAGCATTTGAACAGTAATAATTATACACAACGTATTCAAACAATGTCGTAACTATACACTAACTTATCTAAATACTGACGTAGTACACAATGACAACCACACAATGGTGTAACTACCCACTTCAACATTTCTAAACAAATAGTTTAATGATACTAATTACTCGTCAGTAAACCTGAGGAAGACAGACAATACATATTATGCATGTATTTCAAGTTCTTTTCCCATTGATACATATGTAATGAGAGTACACAGCATAGGGCACAGTGTATGTCATCTGACTTTACACTGTGTATAATGTGTACTTGTTATATGCTAAGTAAACTCAAGGTGTAATGGAAGTACACTGAATGTAATGTTAGGTTAGTAATTTACTCAAGCAAAGTTTCACAAATACAGTACAAAAGTCGACTTAACTTTGAAACTATTTATTTTTTCGTGAAGATATGTCTATACTGTTTCTCTGGAGGTGTACAGGAGGTTAGTTTTGAGGGTAATACCTGACCTGCTGTTTAATGTACAGTTTTCAGCGTTTCAAGAAAAATAATGCTTTCCAGTTTGCTGTGATGGATTCCAAACAATTGTTCATAGTATTTGTACTATCATTACGCTGTGTTTAATTACCTATTTGTCAATTACGGTGAGGGAGTTCTACACTGGTGGGGCCCCAGTCTCTTAATGTGTGATTACAATTTACGATTACAATTTGTATGTTACGGGGAGAGGTTTACACTCGTGTTGCCCCGTCTCGTACCCTTGCGTCTTTACTCTTATGTGTATATATACACACACTTGCAGAGGCAAGGGTGAACAGCTGGGTTAGGGTTTGGGCCGAATGTCGTGCCCAGGATTTGAACCCCGGGCAGGCCCATGCTCGAATCATGGTCAGCGACGCTAACCACTACACCACGAACACGTGTGTGTGTGTGTGTGTGTGTAACAGTAGAGAATCTTACATTTTCCAGTCATTATGATGAGAATTGTTTCAGATGATTATGAACGAATGAATTCATATTCCTCTGAAATGTTTGTTACGATATATATATATATATATATATATATATATATATATATATATATATATATATATATATATATATATATATATATTATAGCATTATGGTAGACATCATTGCAGCATCGCGCAAACCCACATGCTCTGTCATGGGGTTTGCCATTCTCGCTGTGCAGTATACAAGGGAGTCGATCTCGCTTTTATCGTGCCGAAATAAGTGGAAGAATTTACCTCCTATCGTCACTTTCGCCCTCACCCCCCACCCCCCCCCACCCCCACCCCGGCAGCTGTTGATGTGGGGGGAGTGAGGGGGTGTGTGGGGGGGGGGGAGGAGAGGGAATTCCAATGGGCTGGAGGAGAATATTACCAAATGGAACCTTTTACTGAATCTCATAATGAATTTAGAACTGTCTACTCAGTTCGTTTTCACTTCTCTTCTAACTTCCAACGTTGAGAGAACACCAGTCAAATACTTATCATTAATATCATTCTTATTCTACGTTGATATAAAATGTATATTAATATGAGGTAGGCCCAGGTGGCAACTGTACTCAGGCTAGTTGCCAGTTACAATTTTACCAAGAAATGAAAGTTCCATGCATGGCTGACCCACAGACACCATTTTTCTTGAGATAAATCTTTCTTACGGGATGAGCACTACGTCCCTCGTGTGTACATGATACATATATATTGCTATACACACTGAGGTGTTGTGAATGACCTATACACATAGGTATGTATATAGGTAAAGCATGACCCAATGGGAATTGACGAAACTGGTGACGTCAGCGTGATGTCATCATACATGGGGGACTGGATCGGCGAGATGGTCAACCTTGTCAAGGTGTTTGGTCTCGTTCTGCACCTCTCTCTCTCTCTCTCTCTCTCTCAGGCAATTCAAACGACAAGCGATTGTAATTCCAAATATTTGTAATCATTATCTTCATGTCTTCCCAGACTCATGTGATCACAGACTCATGTGATCACAGACTCATGTGATCACAGACTCATGTGATCACAGACTCATGTGACAAGTTTTGAGCGGTCGTTAGCTGGGCTGGACGACCATGCCTGCCTGGTTAACTGGCCCAGTATGAACGGTTGTGAAGGGTTGTGAATGGAAAGATTAATATGGTGAATGTTGTAATGAGGGTTGTAGAGCAGTAGAATGTTGTAGATGAGTGGAAAAGATTCTGGCTGCGTGTAAAGACTTTAGCAGAGGGTTGTGCGAGTATTTTTAGTGTTGTGGAAGATTGTACAGGGTTGTGACTGGTTGTGAAGAGATGGGGCGAGTTTCGGTTGTGGGATGATGTCATGGTTGTTTGGCGAGAGGCACGCAGGGTTGTTGGGTCAGTAGAGTAAGTACATAACAATAAAACGTCTGTAAATGATTGTAGAAACTTGTGCAAAAATATTTAGAAAATTTTGAGTAATCATAAAGAAAAGGAAAATGACAGAAGACTACATATGGCGGGAGTGAAACAATCCAACTTATCGCAAAGGTTTTTCTGGGTCATGTCTGCTTCTATAGCCGCTCTAACGACCTCGAATTACTCCTAGTTTATCCTTGTTACCATAGAAGTTCATTGTCGATGACAGGTACTTATATCGTTTTGCCTTCCACACAACCCATCTCCCCAGTGCCAGGCTGCTGGGCGTCTGTCTCAGTGCACTGTAACAAGGCTGTTGCTCAGAAGGCCGAGCCAGGGAAAAACGGGACTGACCTGGACGGTGGTTGAGTCATTACCGCCGACCGAATAGCCTTACCTTGACTGGTGGTTCATCACACCAATCACCAAAGATTGTTACGTCTCTCAAACGCTTGACGGATACTGTTACGTTCCAGTCCAATCTCCTAATCTCTCTCTCTCTCCTATCTAACTGGGTTACAAGTCCATAGTCTTGTTCCAATCCTAAGCCCCAATCTACTCTTATAATCATCGTCTCTGTGGGTTCCCATCCCTCTGATCCTAATCACCCAACCCTTCAGTATCCAACCTAATCACCCTGTTCGTATATATCTCGGACGGCATTATCGATCCTAATCACTCCTAACCTCCCTCCTAATCCACTTTCCAATCAGCCTGAGCTAACAGTACCGACGTGTCCGGGTCCCTCCCCCCCGTCACCACAATCTTCACCCACCTGTCAACACTCCACAACACACTACATGGTGAAGGCTACACATACGAACCATTACAACACTCTTCTGCAACACTACTAAGAGGTCGCCGTTTCCCTAAAGGGTTTGTGTGTTTGTGGAAACATTCAGTAGATCCTTTCTTTCTGTTTTTAGGAAAAAATTTGAGAGGATTTTCTTCATGTCTAGTGTTGTGTTTTTTCAGCCGTGGTGTTTCTCTTCATGTTTTCTTTTGGTTTATGTTTACAGTAGGAGTGATTCATGTGTGTGTGTGTGTGTGTGTGTGTGTGTGTGTGTGTGTGTGTGTGTGTGTGTGTGTGTGTGTGTGTGTGATTATTTCTCCCTTACAGGGAGAAACTCATTCGTGTTGCCCCGTCTCAACCTTGTATACATGTACTACATCTTTACTCCTACGTGTACACAACACAAGAAAACCTCACCCAGGATTCGAACCCGTACGTAATTCATAATCTGCGACGCTAATCACTACACCATGTTAGCCCGTGCGTGTGTATTCAAGATCATCATGAAACCCCAGGACCCCTGGCTGCGCTCCATGATCCAGCAGGGTATAGTGGGCTCCTTTGAATCTCGCTCCTCGAATCTCTCTCTTTCTCTCTCTCCCTCCCATCCTCTGACGACGCCCCAGCCAGGTGGACTGACCATCACAGGCCGAGTTAAATGAGGTCAACAGATCACCCATTACCGTTGGTCCTGTTGTCTGGTCAAGAGATCACCCATTACCATTGGTCCTGTTGTCTGATCAACAGATTACCCGTTACTGTTGGTCCTGTTGTCTGTTGTCGTCGGAGCCACAGGCGTTTCCTGATCTTGAACATGCAACTTCCGCGCGAGACACCTGTCGCATGACGACGACCCCGCGTGTGACGACACGCGCATGAGGATCCACGCATGACGACCCATGCGGAACGACACCACGCATGACAACCCATGATGCATGACGACCCCCTACATGGGTAAGCCTCTGAAGACGACCCATGCACAATGGACGACCCGTCACGACGGGCCGCGCATGACGACCCAATCTTGACCTCCGTGAAGGTCAACCCTCGTATGACAGATTGAGTATGACAGGTGACATACATGACAACCGAAGCATGAAGGCCCGCGCATGACTGCCATAGGAGAGCATGAGAATCAGCAAGTGAGCATGTGACAGACGAGGCATGACAGTCAACGCATGGTAGCCAGCGCATGACAGCCAGCCATACCCAGTGCATGAGAACCGGTCAATAACCAGCGCATGAAACACAAAAACATATTTGGTTATCACTCTCTTAACCTTTGACCGAGTGTGTGTGTGTGTGTGTGTGTAAGGTCAGGTCAGCCAAAGGGTGTGGAACTTGTAATGTAAGATCAGGATGAAGTCCGTCCCAACACAACCCTTCCCACATAACAATAAAACCCTCCCCTTCCCTAGGGAAGGAGAGGGGTGTTCTGGCGAGGGATAACACTAAAGACGAGAGTGAAAGTTTTCTGACGTCATATTACGAAAGATGTTGGTGTTGTTGATCATCTACCACAGCCAGTGATGCACACACACACACACGGCTGCGTGACTGTCTCGGGACCACCCGTTCTCCCACCCAGTCTTACACAGGATCTAATATAATTAAACATGACGATGATAATAATGATAATAATGATAATGAAATGTGTGTTTCTCTTTTTACCAGCTCCGTCTCCTGCCTTACCAAGGGAGCGTCGTGAACAGACGACTAAGAACTCAGGGCCAAATGTTAGCTTTATGACTTTGTTTTTCTTTCAGACAGATGACACAGAAGGGGAGGATTTCCTGTCCCCGGCTCCCGCCCCACTTACTTATCTTCTACAACAAGCAGGAACTGCCTGGGGAGACTAATTATCCCCATCCCCACACCTACTACTACTACCACTACCACTGATAATGATAATAATAATAATAATTCAGTGTCCTTCCCATTGCTTTCCGTTCTTCTTCTGGATGTGAATAAAGTTGGATCGACTTCCTCCCAATATAGTCTTTTTTCTCGCTGTCTGCCTTAACAATGAAAGTGACCTTCTCCACCAAACCATTCTCTTTTGGCCAATCAGAATCCCTCCCCCCCCCCCTCTCTCTCTCTCTCTCATATAATTCCTACCAGCGTCGTCTTCCCCACGCTGATAACGTCCCCATCTTCATCACTTGTATATCTATAAAGATAATATCGTTATCACAAAGTAACTCAACGTTTCAGTGAGTGTATCGTGGCTCGAGATCAATACACTATACTGTGACATCTGGTCCATCCTCTCTACTTATTTCCGTCCGGGTGATTTCCCATAATCTAGTCTCCTTCCTGTCGTTCGTCATCATCATTATATCTCTCTTGTTATTCTCTAGGTATTTTTTCATCTCTCATCCTCACTCGCTCCTCGTCAGGTAGCGTGACACGAAGGCCCTATGGACGCCACTGACCCCACACCGAAGCCGCTCACTCCCGCCGACCTTGCTGACGACTTAAGGCCGTCCATGTAGCACCCTGACCTCTCGACCTTTACTTGACCTCTCAACTTTAACTTGACCTCTTCCTTCTACTCTTAATCTACCTTTGGCATGCACCAAATGTGCATATGAAAGGTCATCCTTTTGTTTATTGGGAAGAGCTGGAAAATTACCTCTGGATCCGACTTATCCACAGTCATCAATATAAAGCCAATCCAATTCCCTTTTCTAAGAGAATTTTCTTCTGTGTCTTTGCAAGGATCCGTATCGAGACATTGAGCCATCCAACTATATATAATTTCTGTGGACAGTATCTGTAGAAGGCTTCTCTAACATGGTCTTAAACACATTCTCTTCTCTCAATAGGCTTTTTTTTTCTTCGTAATGTCGAAGGCTCCTATCTGCTAAAGAGAGAAACAGGTGACGAAGTAATTTGGGAGAAACAAGAGTGAGTTTTGGAGGCACTGGAGAGCCCATCTCTAAAAAGCCTCTGATGGAAGGTGTCAGGAAAAACATGAGAGGCTAAATAGTTCCAAGTCTTAGCGATGTAAGTAAAGAAATAGACATGACAACGTCCCATCCTAGAGCTGCCGAAGAGCACACACACTGGTCTTCTGACGCAGTAGGTAACTGCGTCTTAATCAAGAGTATTACTAACACTGTTCCCTCCATGGTCGCCGCCTCCCATCACTGAAACTTAAAGTAATTCTATCTTCAAGCGTAATCAAAGCCCTCAATTAGTATTCCAGAATTCCATTTATAGGCGGGGCTTAGCGTTTCTATTTATTCTTTTTTTCTTTTTAAGAAATCTTCCTCACATATGTCTTACTTATAAGCATCCATCATCGGCCCTTCTTCATATCGCCCACGAGTTCTACCTTTCCATAATTCTTACAAATGAAACTTTCTGGACTTCGTGTTCTCTGCTCAGGACGCACAGTATTAAGAAGAAGCTCAGGACGCCACCACAGTGTTAAGTGGGAGACATTAGGTCAACAGATGTTGTCCAAATAGTGATCAAAGTAGCAGAGTGTCCCTCTTAAGGCGAGTCAAGGATTGTCGTCTCCTTTACCAGGAGGTAAGTTTATTGTCGCCCAAATTGGCTGAAGCGCCACCTCACGGTACCCTTGACCATCTTGTGGTGCCCTTGGGCATCTCACGAAGCCTTTGAACATCTCACAGTGCCCTTGACCATCTCATGGAGCCCTTGACCATCTCACAGAGCCCTCTGACCATCTCATGGTGCCCTTGACCACCTCATGATGCCCTTGACCATCTTATGGTGCCATTGACTCCCTCAGTCAGGAGGAAGGTCAAGTAACCCACGATGCTCATCTCATCTCTGGCCAGCCATACCGGAAGCTTAACTATATATAACAACCCAGCACGAGGAAGCCGACCCCTAGGAACACACTACATTAAGTCAGGTGGGGATTCGTCCCCTCAGGGTCACCACTGCCCTTGATGGGTCTCAGGGACATATCCTTGAACCCAGATGTCACCGAGAATACAAAACACGAACTGAAGATTCGAACCCATGACCTCAAAGTGCCCATTAGATTTATGTATCATGAACCGCCCTGAGAGTTACCGGCTCACCCGCTAATTGGTGACGTTATATAAGAATAAAAACATTAAATACGTCAGGGTACATGATGACGGCGTTGGTCCTTCCTCATACCACGGGTACGCTGGGTAGGAATAATGCAGAGCAACAACAAACTCGTCTACTCGTCGCTATGCTTACGAATCGTCGTTCGTAGACGAGAGAGAGAGAGAGAGAGAGAGAGAGAGAGAGAGAGAGAGAGAGAGAGAGAGAGAGAGAGAGAGTAGTAATGGAATGCGTCATGCGCGAGGGTGACCTTGGCTCTACGGGAAATGCCACTTAGAAGTAGAAAGTCTTCTGGTGTGGTGGTGGTGGCGAGGGGGATTACACAATGAGGTTTCGAAGACACAAACGAATCACGTCCAGCTATTCTGTCTGAGTCACTGACGGTGACCCCTAGCGGGAGTAGTTAAAAGCTTAACTTTCTCTCAAGGCATTTTCTCGTCTTGCCTCAGCTTCATTACCGACAAACTATAGGGAATCTAATCATCTAAACACAGTATCAGAATCGAAGTATTGCCGCACGAACTAGATAACGAATCAACCCATGGCAGATCCAACACCACCAGTGTGCTGTAGACAGGCTTCAATCCCCAGTGACTTAAAATACAAAATACTGATCAACTTCTCTCTAACCTAGAACCTTGAAGTCAAGCCAACGGCCTGCGGATCTGACATCAACCAGAACCCATTACCTGCTCTTGCAATCGACTGGCCAAATTAGCTTTTTTTTTTTTACTTTTATCTTCAGCTTAGTGTCGAACTGCTGACCTATGCAATGACTGCTTCGATTTTCTCATTATGGGGTCAAGGGTTATTGCCCGGGAAAAAACATTTCTCATAGGTCATCTGACATGTACATTAACACGTACCATTGGTGAAGGGTTTAGAAATCTATACCACAAGAATCTATACAAGAGGGATCTATGCCACAAGTATCTGTACCACAATGATTTATACCATAAGAATCTATACAAGAGGGATCTGTACCACAAGTATCTGTAACACAAGTATCTGTACCACAATGATCTATACCACAAGAATCTATACAAGAGGGATCTGTACCACAAGTATCTGTACCACAATGATCTATACCACAAGGATATGACACAAAATCAATCATTATCGAAGAAAAGAAATGGGGCCCATCCAGTGTAAACCTCCCCCCCCTCCCCTCCTTTCCGTATAAACAAGTACTTACAAATTGATGTTGACAGACTGTTGAAACTGAGGAAATCCATGAATCAAATGAGACACTGAACCAAAATATCAAAATAGACTTAAATAACTGCCTACAGTCAAACGAGAAACTAAAAATATTTTGAAAGAGAATCTAAAGTTTAAACGAGTATAAAAAGTTTCAACGACAGTATAAAGAACGAAAGAAAATCGCAGGTCATCACTTTACTGGACAAGAAACATTATAAACAAACTTACGTCAATAAACCCAAAATCAAAATAATATCAGTAAACAAAATCTAATGAACTAACAAAAACAAAATCTAATGAACTAACAAAAAGTAAACAAAATCTAATGAACTAAGAAATAAAAAAAGGCTGAGAAACAAATAAATACCAACAACAGTTATAATTACAGAACACCACGACCCACACAAACAGCCAAGAACATTAACAAACACACGTAGAAATGTAACATCAACAAATAAAGATGCAAAGAAGAAAACCCAAAAGAAAGAAGCATATATAAAGGACGAATGAAAGAAAGGCACAAACAGACAGGCACAGACACTAACGACAAACAAGGAACAAACAAACAAGGACAGGGACCTACAAACACAACGAACAAGTGCATTGACAAACTGACGAAGGCACAAACAAACATGATAACAAGGAAACATATGAAGCAACAACGACACATGTACCCAGCGACCTTGACTTGCTTCCCAACTAAGACCTGATGGATCAAGACCTGGCGAGTCATGATGACCTGGTGGGTTAAGACTTGGCGGGTTAAGACCTGGTGAATCGACCTGTTGGGCTTGAAACCTGGTGAGTGAAAATCTGTTGGTTTAAGACCTGGGTGGGTAATGACCCGAGTCCAGACCTGCTGACCAGCAACCACAGGCATGTGAGTCATGACCTGGCAGGTCAGGATAGAAGAAACCATGACTGGTTTGTCTCAACTTCGCGTGTCACGATCTGATGACCCATGACCTGGTGACCTTCGAATCAGCAGTAAACTCTGACCTTGAAGAGTACCGCCTGGTGGGGTAAGACTTAAGGACTCATGCCCTGGTGACCTGTCATGACCTGGTGATCCTCACACAGTTGAACCACAGGTTTGGTTCAGCAAGTCGTAGAGAGTTTCTACCACGTCAGAGACGACCAGGTGAGCCACGATTTGTGGTCGTACAAGCTCACAACCAGACGACCTCCTGAGACCCACGACCACCCAGCAACGCCAACGACCAACCTCAGAGCTGGTGCGAGCTGGCTGCTTTTTGAACAGTGACG
Organism: Panulirus ornatus; assembly: GCF_036320965.1. Classification (NCBI taxonomy): domain Eukaryota; kingdom Metazoa; phylum Arthropoda; class Malacostraca; order Decapoda; family Palinuridae; genus Panulirus; species Panulirus ornatus. The sequence goes on along the minus strand of NC_092254.1, from coordinate 2,182,553 downwards.
TCAAAGGGGCTGAGAGCTGGCTGCTGGCATGTCCCCCCCACCCCACCCCCCAC